>NC_133122.1:82196790-82496790 GCF_033568475.1 Henckelia pumila | reverse complement strand
TTGTTGGGCTGAACCCTACCTAGGTAAAGCAAAACCCGAATTGGGCTTAAGGCATACGGGCTGGAGGCTCAATTAAGCAGGTAGGATCAATCATGGTCTCTAGACTAAGGCCAAGTCAGGTAATATAGAAGCCCGACCCGAGCCCAATACCTAGAACCTTTGATTGATTAACATATATATGGAGATATTTACTAGATAAGGATAATATCCCAGGAATCCAGAATGTGATATGATTGATAAGTCGGTTCAAGACTTATGGTTGCTAGGGTAACTGAGTTCTACTGGATCAAAACTCTTATCTTGGGTAGATTTCCACCCTAGTACAAACTCTACAACCACAAGGTAACTTATCCCTCTAGCCCCTATAAATAAAGGTATGATTCATATTTTATTCATTCATCTCTTTTATTCACTTCTTGTTCAGACACTCACGCACGCATATTCTCTTGCTTTTATTTTTTGTCAAGCTCTTTTACTTTCGAGCACTGACTTAGGCATCGGAGGGATCACGCCGAAAAAACCTTTGGCGCCCCCTAACCTAGCTTCTGTCTGTGCAGAACATCGTCGTGCCCAACCCGGCCCAGTTTATTGAAGATTTGGAAATCACTCTACTAAACCGAACCCGGAGAAAAATTTCGATATCATCAACGATCCTAACAGAGAGTATTATAAACTCTTTATATATTGTATGTAATTTTAACCTCAGATATATGGTACTTGATCCATTATGTTTGTCTCAGCCCGAAGCTATTGAGTTATGCCTAAGTATTAAGGTTTTGATTAGGTTTTCGGATAAATTATGTCGTTTTCTTAGTATTTTTTCCAAGTGGTTTAGGTTTTAGTTAGGTTTTTGATAAATAATGTTTTTTTGGCTTTCAACATTTTCAAAAAGAATCTGTAATTAAATTTTATGTTTATATTTTTTAAAATTTATATATTTAATGCATTTATAAATTATGTGCTATTTCTTTTAACATTTTAAAGGATAATTTGTCTGTTTTAAATTTTATAAATTTAAAGTTAATTATGTCTTTTTGCTTTCATTATTTTAAATGAGATTTTTTATGTTTTAAACTGTATCTATTTAATTTGTATTAAATGAGAAAACAGAAATGAAAAATAAAATCAGTCATAAATATAAAAAAACAAAAAAACGAACTCGATCATAAATAAGAAAAAATGAGAAAAATTAAAATTAAAAAGTTTAAATAAAATAATTTAATAATAGGTGAATCCTATAGAAAAAGTAATTTTGGTTATGAATGTGAGTGGACTAATATATTATTGATTTTTTTTATCAAAAAAGGCAAAATGATAATTTCACATGAAAAACTTCTCCACTCTCTTCATTTCCTCCCACGTTTCTCAATCTCTTATCCATCATTTTGTTGCATATTATTGCATAAATATCCTCTTAATTTAGTGTTCCTCTACAATAAATTTTAAGTATCATTTAAATCATAATATTAAAATTAGAATACCGTAATAACACAAAATATTTCAAATAAATTTCATGTATTATGTTACACACGCAACGCGTGTGTTTCGTTGGCTAGTATAAAATAATTGACAAAACATCTTTTAAATTATTTTGACTTTAAAATAATTTTTTCTAAAATAGTTGTCAAAACATATTTTTAATTATTAAAATATTTTTATAAAATAGTCATCCAAATATTTTTTTAACTATTGAAATATTTTTATAAAATAGTTTTGAAAAACATTTTTATAAAAACATTTTTAAATTTAATAACGATCCAGACGGAGTCTTAAATTGCACAGTTTCCGTTTTTGATGATATTTTTCATATTTTTATCGTTTGTATTTCTGTCTCGTAGTTTGATGAAATTAAAAACTTGTCAGTTCCAACATAAAATATCTCAAAGAGTATTTTTATTTTTATTTTAATTATTAGATTTTTAGACCATTACGTGTGATTAATTATACTATTTTTACTTTTAAAAAATATTATTTTAATGCTTCCGTACATCAACCGTAACGAACTAGTCCATTGAACTTATCCCAATTTTAAATGTTCCACTTTATCACGCTATTCAATTTGACGTTAACTAACCTAACGTAGCCCCATAAAATAAAATACTCAAAGAATTGACTAAAAATATATAATATAACACCACAAAAAAATAAATTAAAACAACAATAGTCTCATTATTTATCCACAACGAATCCATAACCGAAATACATAAACCATAGTGAAAAAAAATAAAATCTAAAATCAAGAAATATAATCGTATACAATAATCTGGTCTCGTATCACAAAATATATTATGTATGAAATATTCGGTGAGAAAAATCAACACAAAACTCAGCGCCAATCGAAGCCGCACCGCGTTGTTTCAAACACCACAACGGAAGTCGTGGTGCCATTAGAAGCCAATGGTATTTTCAAGTCGCATTCGATCTTTGGCTTCATCCTCGGCGTTTTCACGGCCCCGAGCTTCAGCCTGATTCGTAGGCGGAGCTTCACGTCGATTTCATACACGTTGGAAATCTTGTTCTGGTTGTGATCGGACAACTCACCGGCCCCGAGGGTAATCGGTTGTTGTCCGCTGAATTCGGCGTTCAGGTAGTTGGTGCTCTTGTGTCCCTGGTAAAACGGCACCAGTTCCTTGGTGGAGACCCTCTGCCCCTCGTAGATTGCCGTCGCCTCGATCCGATCGTAGTACACCCCTATGCGGCGGTTCGGGTTCCGGATGGTCAGGTTGACGGCCAAGTTGTAGTAAAGCATGTTGTTGTTGTCTATGTTGAACTGGGTCAGCTCAGCCCCGGTGGCGTAGAACTTTACTTCGTTGGGGCGGAAGATGAGCCAGCAGACGAGGACGACGATTCCCACGACCACCAGGATGGTGCATAGGATCTGGCAAACACAAGTGCAGAGGCAGTTGAGGAGGCAGCTGAAGGGGTTGCAGCAGCAGCTCCCGCCGCCGCGTCCGGGGCGGTGGTAGGACTTGGAAGGCGGAGGGATGGAAGGGCCGTAATAGGCTCCGTTGAGGTGGGGTTGTTTAGCGTCGGCCATTGCAATTCTTGGGATCGGAAGAAATTAAGAAGATTGATGGTGAAATTGGTGTCCTAAGGGGTTATATATATAATGCGGAGTTGGAGTAGCGATTTTGCTTGGAAACGGAGAATTAGTAAAACGCGCGTAGTTTAGTTAAGAGTTATGGTGAGAAAGCGTGTTACATGCGGCGGTTTTGTATTGTGAAGGGGGGTAAATTAAATAATGTTGTGTTGAATTTAAGGAGAGACGCGTTCGCTTGTTGAAGAGTAGGATAGTTCATAGGATATGTGTCTTACTTGGTAGTTTCGTAGAGAAAAGGGACAAATTAATATTAATCAAGGCATTGACTAACTAATATTCGACTACTGATTTTTTTCTTATTTTGCTGCTACTTTTTTTTGTTTTAAATAAAAATATCAACAAGATCTAGGAACAAATGTTTTATTTATGCTTCTATATTAACAAAAAAAGGGTTTGATCCTAAATTATATGATGATGGTATAATCGTATCAAATCAATTAGAAGTTAATTAATATTAGAGTCTAAATGTTGATTAAATAATAATTAGTATACCGACATACGTGTTGTGTGTTTATAAAATATTTGATATTTTGAAAGTTTTTTCAGTTTAGATTATAAAAATTTATCATGTGTATTTTGGTAATTTTTGAAATTGGCCTAATAAAAAAAAAAGAAATAGATAAAATGAAAAGAATGAAGGGCTGCCAATGAGGTCTTGGCCTAGTGGTTAAGACTGAGGCCCTGAGACCACGAGGTCTCAGGGCCGATTTCCGCTGACTGCGGGTAGTTTTCCTAATTTATTTAGGTAGATTTAGCAAATTTCTTAGCTCGAGACAAGCACGTCTCGAGTCCATGCTCAAGTTCCGTCGGTTGTGCGGGCAAATTTCACTATTTAGTGTTGCAATATGATATAATTTCGATATTCGATGTAATTTGTACTCAAAAAAAAAAAAAGAATGAAGGGCAATGTTGTAATGGCATTGAAGGCCACACCGATCATACAAAAAATTTCTGTCTTTTATGCTAAGCCTTAATATATAGTTATAGATGGTGGTTGTGGTAGTGGTGGTGGTGGTGATGATAATGAGGAGGAGGAGGAGGATGACGACGACGATGAGAACAACAACCAACTAATTATTAGTGTTTTCTTGTAAACGCGTTTATACACCTAAAATTTTTATCTAAACATGATAATTTTTTTATGAAAATAAATTATAGGTTCAATAACTTGTTTTTTAGTTTTAATCCACTAACTTTCAATTTTCTGTTTTGGAATATTATCTTATGAGTTTCAGCTATTTTTGTCCATCAACACGTAATCATCCTTAGTGAATTTAAACAAATTTTTATCCTCTATGCTTATTTTGAAGTTGTGTTCAATAAGGAATTTGGTTAGAGTCTCATACATACTCTTGGAGCTTGTTTCAGTCTATATAGAGCATTATTTAAATGATACGTGATCAGGGAATAAGTGGTTGAAAAAATCTAGGGGTTGTTTCATTAGATTTTTTCTTGTAGTTTGCCATTTAAAAATGCACTCTTGATATCCATTTGATAGAATTTAAAGTTCTTGTAAGATGTATAGGCAAGGAACAGTATAATTGCTTCCAGTTGAGCTACTGAAGCATATGTCTCATCATAATTGATGCATTTTTCCTTCCTAAATCCTTGTGCAACTAGCCTTCCATTGTGCACACAACTGTTCCATCTTCACTTAGCTGGTTCCTGTAACCCAATCTAGTACTTATAAGAGATTGATGAGATGGTATTGGAAATAAGTCCTATACGTGATTTCTAATAAACTTATTTAGCTCTTCTTGCATAGCCTCAACCCAACTACTGTAAGTTAGTGTATCATCAATTTTCTTAGGTTCAATATTTGAAATGAAAGCTGAATGAAGAATTAAGTTAAACATTTGTCCTCTAGTCCTAACTGGATCAGAGGTGTTACCTATGATCAAATTTGGTGGGTAATACCTATTCCAACGATAATTGGGTTCATCAAGATTATCTTGTGGACTGGATCAGTTGGAATTACTTCAGTAGGGTTGACTTCAATTTGCCTCACATCAGTTTGGTGTCCTTTAGTTCCTTGTGTTAACTGGTCAACTAGTTCATCTGCTTGCTCAACTGGTTGATTCATTAACTCAAGTTGTTGGGGATCAAAAACTACTTGAAGAAAGCTTCTTTACTCATAATATAAGAGCAGTTCACTGCCACAAAATTTCTTCGGTTAAGAAGTTGAAAACTTGTTTCTTCAAAAGTGAGTTCAGTTGTTATCAGCAACTGGAATATAGTCTTTGTAGTGACCCTTACCAAGACCATCTACTAAACAGAACTTAGGCATGCAATTAACTAAATCAAATAGCAAACCAGAATGAGCTGCGGAAATAATAAACATTAATAAAATCACAAGGAAAGGAATCTATAATACCCAAATATTATACAACCAAATCGAATAGTATAAAAACCCAATCATAACAGAAATAAAACCCTAGGCAAAGCTCCAGCTGGCCAACCACTACCTAGCCCCTCTTGGATCCACCCGCCTCATCCAATCGCAAACCTGTCCCATGGAATTGGGTGTCCAGAAACACAGAGTACGAGACGTGAGCATAAAACGCTCAGCATGAGAGTATGAGTATACATGAATGCAAGTGTACCGCCTACTGACTAGAGGTCAAGGATCAGATAACAAAGATAGACCAGGCCCTGGTATGTAGCACGTTGTGCTGTCGCTTCAGGAGGTGGCTCACATACCGAAATACTAGTGGATACGCCAGACCCAAATCGATAGAAGTGTATCCACTAATAGGATAGGGTAGAACCCTACTAACAGACACTCAAAATAGATAGCTCAAGATGCATATATATGCAGCATAAAATCATGTCATATAAATCATGCAGTCACATAATACATGCATACTCAGTCAGGATATCTCGAAAAGTACTTTTGTACCTCAAATGCTAGGCGCGCTCTACCAGCTTTAGGTCTACGCTTATAATCCGCACTACAATGCCAAATGATACTAATATCATTATAGTTCTCTAAAAGCCTTAACTAATCTATTGCATTCTCCTAAATATTTTTAGGAAGAAAAATATTTACCTGTGTTCGTCGTTAGCCCTTTGCTGTCTCTTGCCTCAAAACTAGGCCGTAGCTCCTCTACGACGCCTGGAACGCTATGCCACTTCCGGATTTCCACCGGGACGCCTAGAACGCCCTAGATCTAAGCTAGAAGACCAAGAAATCAAGAGAAGAGAGGTGAATGGTGTGCTTGGAAATGAATCTCGGCACCTCTATTTATAGACATCAAACTGTCGTTGCATCCATTCGCCATCGTTGCGTCCGAACGTCAACATCAAGTGCGTAAGCAGTGATGCATTCTAGTTAGCACGAACGTTGCATCTGTTCCTAGAACGTTGCATCTGTTCTGCCTGACCCTCCGGACCATATCTGATCATTTTGGGTCCATTTCCGGGCTCCGCTAATCCAACTGAAATTCTTTTAATCATGTTAATTGGATTAATTAATAATTACTCACTAAATCTGGGTACGGGCTACTACATTCTCCCCTACTTAAGATATTTCGTCCTCGAAATCAGATCTTAAGTACTGGATGAAAAACAAGATGCAGAAACATTCTTTTATTCAAATGCAAAATTCACAGAGTTTACAACTGAATACAACTCGAAAAGGAAATCAAAATAACTCAGGATGTTCTGAACGCATCCTGCTTTCCATCTCCCAAGTGGCTTCTTCAGTGCCTCGACGCTGCCACTGAACTAAAACCAGAGGAAATACTTTATTTCGCAAGACCTTATCCTTATGATCCAGGATACAAATTGGTCTCTATACATAAGTCAAATATGTATCCACCTGAACTTCTGACGGTTGTAGAATGTGAGACTGATACGCCACATACCGTCACAACAGAGATACATGGAACACGTCGTGAATACTGGACAGATACGGTGGCAAGGCCAGACGATAAGCCAAATCGCAATGCTCTCCAAGATCTCAAACGGACCGATAAATCTGGGAGAAAACTTGCCCTTAAGGACAAATCTGAGAATCCCTCGGAAAGGTGAAACTCTCATAAACACTTTCTCCCCAACCTCAAATTGCAAAGGCCTACGCTTGATATTAGCATAGCTGGCCTAACGATCCTGTGCAGTCTTAATCCTTTTATTGATCTGATCAACATCTGTTGTCTGCTGGACTAACTCCGGTCCCTCAGCCTGTCTCTCCCCCACTTTTTTACAGAAGAGTGGAGTATGAAAACGTTGCCCGTAAAATGCCTCAAAAGAAGCCATCCCAATGGTAGTATGATAGTTGTTGTTGTACGCGAACTCAATCAATGGAAAATGATCCTGCTAGGCTGAACCAAAGTCCATAGTGCATGCTCGAAGTATATCTTCCAAAGTACGGATAGTGCGCTCTGACTGACCATCTGTCTTCGGATGATAGGCCGTACTCAAACTGAGAGTAGTGTCCATCGCACGCTGAACACTCCCCCAGAACCTAGAATTAAACCTGGGGTCTCGATCGCTGACAATGCTCACAGGCACTCCATGAAGTCGAACGATCTCCTGAATGTACAATCGCGCCATACGATCTACAGAGTACTCTCGGCTATAGGCAATAAATTGCGCTGACTTGGTAAGTCGGTCCACCACAACCCAGATAACATCACAATTCCTCGAGGTTACCGGAAAATGGGTCACAAAATCCATCGTGATAAGCTCCCATTTCCAGTCAGGAATAGGCAGACTGTGAAGCAAACCTCCAGGTCGTCGGTGTTCTCCTTTGACCTATTGACACACCAAACATCTTGAAACATACTGATACACACTGTGTTTCATTCCCTTCCACCAAAACCGAGTACGTAGATCCTTGTACATCTTGTTGCTCCCCGGATAAATACTCAACTTAGTGCGATGTGCCTGAGACAAGATCTCCTCTCGCAACTCTTCATCCTCCGGAATCACAAGCCTACCAGACAAACATAGAAAACCATCTAACTGATAGTGAAATAAAGATGTACTACCCTTGTTGGCTAGACAAGCCAAACGCTGGGTCTTCGAATCAGATATCTGAGCCTCCCGAATCCGCGAATACAAAGCTGGCTCAGATAGTATCGAAAACATCTGGATACTTGGTATACCTTTCTTGTGCTTGAAGGTATACCCTGAAGAACAACAATCCCTGATCGCACTAGACATCGAACAAGTCTGAAGTGCGGATAGTTGCACCTTGCGACTCAATGCATCAGCGGTGAGATTAACAGATCCCGGATGGTACTTAATCTCGCAATCATAGTCCTTAAGCAAGTCTTTCCAACGTCTCTGCTTCATTTTCAACTCCGCCTCAGTGAACAAATACTTGAGACTCTTGTGGTCGGTGAAGATCTTAAATTTTTCGCCATACAGATAATGACGCCAGATCTTCAAAGCGAGCATAATAGCTGCCAACTCCAAATCATGAACTGGATAATTGTCTTCGTGCAACTTCAACTATCTAGAAGCGTATGCGATCACATGCCCATTCTGAGTCAGGACACAACCTAAACCCTGAAGAGAAGCATCCGTGTAAAACACATAACCTCCAGATCCTGACGGCAATGCCAACACTGGCCCAGAAGTCAACCTCGTCGAAACTCACAAAAATTCTCCTCACATTCTGAGGACCACTCAAAATCAACACCCTTGCGGGTAAGCTGCGTCAAAGGTCAAGATAGCTGCGAGAATTTTAGAATGAAGCGATGATAATATCCTGCTAGACCCAGAAAACTACGGATCTCAGCAACCGTCGTCGAACGCGACCAATTAAGCACAACCTCGATCTTGCTCGGATCAGGAGAAATTCCCTCCCTGGAGATGATGTGGCCAAGAAAGACCACTCGATCCATCCAAAATTCACACTTGCTCAGTTTGGCGTACAACTGCTCATCCCGAAGAGTCTGCAGTACCAACCGCAAGTGAGAAACATGCTCGTCCGTATTACGCGAATACACCAGGATGTCGTCAATAAAGACCACGAAAAACTTGTTCAAATACTCCCTGAAGACACGGTTCATCAGATCCATAAATATAGCCGGCGCATTAGTCAATCCAAATGGCATCACTAGAAACTCATAATGCCCATAGCGAGTACGGAATGCAGTCTTGGCTACGTTCTGATCTCGGACTCTCATCTAATGATACCAAGATCTCAAGTCAATATTGGAGTAAACCGAAGTACCCTGCAGCTGATCAAACAAGTCATCAATACGAGGCAAAGGATACTTGCTCTTCACATTAACCCGATTCAGCTGCCGATAGTCAATGCACAACCGCATAGACCCATCTTTCTTCTTCACAAACAAAACAAGAGCTCCCCAAGGAGATACACTAGTACGGATGTACCCCTTGTCCAAATGATCCTATAACTAATTCTTCAACTCATGCATCTCTGACGGAGCCAGACGATATGGTGCTCGAGAAATAGGCGAAGTACCCGGCATCAACTCTATGCCAAACTCGACTTCCCTAGCAGGAGGAAAACCCGGAATCTCATTAGGAAACACATCTGGAAATTCATCCACAACCAGAATACTCTCTATCCCAATGCTCTCAGCGGACAAATCAACTGCATAGATGAGGTAATCTTCCCCACCCGACTCTAGAGCTCGACAGGCTCTCAAAGCTGATACCAAGGGCATTGGGGTTCGCGCTCCCTCACCATAAAAAAACCAGCTATCACTCCCATCTGGATGAAAGTGTACTAATATCTGATAGCAGTCCACAAAAACTCGATAGGTAGTCAAATGTCAATCCCCAGAATACAATCGAAGTCATCCATTGCAAGAACCATGAGATTTTCTATCAGAATGTTCCCTTCGAACTCTAAAGAGCAACCCAATACTAGACGCTTAGCCAAAGCAGATTGGCCCTTTGGAGTAGAAACAAAAACTACTACGTCTATTGCAATGCATGATAAACTATGCCTCTTAACAAAACGTGCAAAAATAAAGGAATGAGATGCACCAGTGTCAATAAGTACAAGAGCAGGTATACCATATAATAGAAATGTACCTACAATGACCTTCACATTCTCCTCCACTGCCTGATCGTGCCTCAAGGCAAACACCTGGCCAGAAGCCCGTGTCTTCAAGTGAGAACTCCCAGCAGAGTGTCCCTGCGATCTCTGCTGAATGGTAGCCTGAGAACCCGATCCTGAACCAGAACCGCCTCCCCCAGATAGTGGACAATACTTCCGAAGATGACCCACCTCTCCACAACGAAAACAAGCGCTAGAAGCTTTACAACATCTGTCAGTCGGATGGTTCTTCCCGCAATGGTCGCACTTCTCCTTCTTTCCAAAACTAACAACACCAGTGGAACAAGAGGAAGAAAAAGTAGATCCGGACTTCTTGAAAGACTGAGCATGGGGACCCAAAGAACTCGCAGGCCTAGACTGAGAAAAAGACCTGTTACGCCGAATGCTATCCTCTGCTTGGTGACAACGGTTCACCAAACCCTCATAGGTCATATCATCACCGACCGCCACACGGTCATGAATCTCAGGGTTAAGGCCCTGAAGGAACAGATTGTACTTCATCTTAGAACTATCAGCGATCTCAGGACAATAGGATAACAGATCGAAGAACTTCTGCTGATACTCCTCAATAGACATGGCTCCCTGACGCTAGCTCAGTAACTCACCCACATTCGTCTGACGGATTACAGGAGGAAAATACAGCTTCTGAAAATCTGTGCGGAACTCGGCCCAGGTGGCCACTCCTCTCGCCGCAACAAAGGGTGTAGAAGTAAACCTCCACCACCTACGGGCTCGCCCTTCTAGGAGATAACCAAGCATCTCCATCTTCTGCTCCTCAGTACAGTGGAACATCTGAAAATTAGTCTCCATGCGGTCTAACCAGTTCTCCGCATCCTCCAGAGACTCGCCTCCAACCAAGGGCTTAGGAACCATAGATAAGAATCGGCGCACACTGAAACGCTGATCATCATGGCGATGATGATGGCGTTCCCGACGACGCTCCCGGTACGCATCGCCCCAACGTCCACCTATACTGCCATAGCTGCTCTGGTCATCACGGTCTACAAAATTACTTCGCGGTTATCTTATGCAGAATCTAAATCCCAAGAATACTATGCATGCTCTGATACCATAAATTTAGTGACCCTTACCAAGACCACCTACTAAACAGAACTTAGGCATGCAATTAACTAAATCAAATAGTAAACCAGAATGAGCTGCGGAAATAATAAACATTAATACAATCCCAAGGAAAGGAATCTGCAATACCCAAATATTATACAACCAAATTGAATAGTGTAAAAACCCAATCATAACAGAAATAAAACCCTAGGCAAAGCTCCAGCTGGCCAACTACTACCTAGCCCCTCTTGGATCCACCCGCCTAATTCAATCGCAAACCTGCCCCATGGAATAGGGTGTCCAGAAACACAGAGTACGAGACGTGAGCATAAAACGCTCCGCACGAGAGTATGAGTATACATGAATGCAAGTGTACCGCCTACTGATTAGAGGTCAAGGATCAGATAACAAAGACAGACCAGGCCCTGGTATGTAGCACGTTGTGCCATCGCTTCAGGAGGTGGCTCATATACCGAAATACTAGTGGATACGTCGGACCCAAATCGATGAAATTCCATCCACTAACAGGATAGGGTAGAACCCTACTAACAAACATCTCAAAAGAGATAGCTCAAGATGCATATGTATGCAGCATAAAATCATGTCATATAAATCATGCAGTCACATAATACATGCATACTCAGTCAGGATATCTCGAACAGTACTTTCGTACCTCAAATTCTAGGGCACTCTACCAGCTCTAGGTCTATGCCTATAATCCGCACTACAATGCCAAATGATACTAATATAATTATAGTGCTCTAAAAGACTTAACTAAGCTATTGCATACTCCTAAATATTTTTAGGAAGCAAAAGCTTTACCTGCATCCGTCGTCAGCCCTTTGTTGTTGCTTGCCTCAAAACTAGGCCGCAGCTCCGCTACGACGCCTGAACCTCTATGCCACTTCCGGATTCCCTACGGGACGCCTAGAATGCCCTAGATCTAAGATAGAAGACCAAGGAATCGAGAGAAGAGAGGTGAATGGTGTGCTTGGAAATGAATCTCGACACCTCTATTTATAGACATCAAATGGAACGTCCGTTCCTCCATCATTGCGTCCGTTCGCCATCGTTGCATCCGAACGTTAACATCAAGTGCGTAAGAAATGACGCATTCTAGCTGGCACGAATGTTGCGTCCATTCCTAGAATGTTGCATCCATTCTGTCTGACCCTCCGGTCCATATCTGATCATTCTTGGTCCATTTTCGGGCTCTGCTAATCCAATTGAAATTCCCTTAATCATGTTAATTTGATTAATTAATAGTTACTCACTAAATCAGGGTACGGTCTAATACAGTCTTTTTCGTGTGTCGATGTTAATTGGACAACAAATATATGTACGAAAATAGGCCAACTAACAAATTGAACATATATGTAGAATGACTTGACTGAAATGTAAATTACGCATATATGTTTATGGATGTTCGGAGACTGAAGTTCTCCTAAGTCACCCTTCTTCCTCATAGGGAAGGTTACATTAGAAGACTTTACAACGTCTTGTAATACACCTACTCCAATAGTAGTACTTACCCCTTTCCTAGATCGAAACTCCTAGTACACAAGTAAAGACAACACGTCTTAACACCAAAGTAACAAGTGAAGTAAAATCAGTTTGAATGAATCCTAAGATTCAAACAGGCAAAAAACTCCTCTTCTCCAGTTTGAAATCAGAAGTTTGGAGTTGTCTCTCTGCTGTGAGACCTCGGTTCTAATTATCTAATCTCGGGTTAAACAATAACTAAGAATACAAAATCCAAGATTAAAAAGCAAATGATTTTTTTTAAAAAAATAATAGTGCCTCGCTCGATCGATAAAAATCAATCGATCGAGCGAGAAAAGTTTCACACTCTGCTGCCTGCCTCAAGACCAGCTCCATTTGATTGGTAAAACTCAACCGATCGAGCGGGCGAGCTTTTAGAAAAACAGAGAATAGGCTACAGCTCCCTCGCTCGATTGGTCAAACTTTACCGATCAAGCGATGGCAGCTCTGAACAATTCTTAGAAATGAATTCACCAAACTCAACTCCAATATTCATTCAATACATAACGATGAATATAATACATGCAACGACAACATTCAATCCTCAATATTTGAATATTAGATACTAAAAACATCAAACAAGTTTGAGTTCTAAACATGCTTAAAAATATAAACTAGATTGACATGCTGATTCAACTTCTAAACCGAGTCTCACTTCTATTCCTTGATCTCGATGCTAACCAAGCCTTCTCTAACTCGATCCTGCCCCACCTATTGCCAAGTACACATACAAAACAAAGCAACAGCCGGATAACTCCGGTGAGAATGATATTCCCAGTAAAAGCAACATAACATGCAATAACAAGTAATATATCAATAACATGATATACCGACAACATATTCAATGTTAATACGAATGAAATGCATGTATTTAAAACAAGGACATCAACTTTGATAATCAAGGAATTGCTGCTATGCTTGGGGATCACGAGGATGAGATCACGTACAACTCACCAACTCTCTCGATCGAGGTGGTGCCACGTATCTCAATCCCCTAGACTTTGGTGTGACTATAAAGAGTATGCTGACACTAGGTGAACTTCTACAAACCAGGCCACTCGCAATTTAGCCCCCAAAACGTCTAAACAAAAAGGGCCATTTTGCCCGCTGAAATCAAAGATTTAGACTCAAGATAATGCATATAGAAAGCACAAGTATTAAACCATAAATCAATTAATAACAAGAGTTCAAACACAAAATACAAGTTCCCCATTCTAGAAAAAGTATTGATGCAAGTATGTGATTTAAGGGAAACTCAATAACCAACTGTCTTGAGTGTGCTATCCCGCTAAAACGATGTCTGCTTGTACCTTTCGATTCGAATAGCTCCAACTCTGGATAAGATACAATAAGAATTTATATCAAAATCTATACAACCTAAAACAACAACAAACGCTCAAGGTAAACTCTTTACCGCTCTTCGTCTAACTCTTCGACGATCGACTTCGGCTAAATCTGGGCTCAACAGACTTCAAACGAATCTGTACAGAGGCAAAAGAAGATCAAAAATGATGAACAAACCCAATAGCCAAAGTTCAACAATTCAAACTGTTGAAAATCCCAAAACTCAAACCGGCGGCATAACAGCTATATACTGATCAAACCGGAAACACAGACAGAAGTACAGCATCGCAAACAAATCAAACCAATGCTAAAACATCAATAAAAATTCAAATCCAACACATCTCAAAATCCTCTTTTTTGAATTATGCTTCCAAAAATCATAACAAATTCGAACGACGCTTTATTTCAAAACCGACTGAGAATAAACGATAAGAACTAGCTCAAGAACAACATATCCAAAATTCAATCGATTCTAACAACATCCAAAAATTGAAGTATAACTGATCGGAGAAATACTTACAATAGAACGAAGCTCTTGCTGCCGGGATCGCGAATCTTCCTTCGAAAATAAATTCTAACGGACGGATCGACCGGAAAATGAAATCACAAAGCTTGAAGAAGCTGTGGGGCATCTACAATGGAGGGAAAACGTGATGGAGGAGATGATGGATGAAGTGAAGACAAGTCAAAATGCTAAGATATTATAACAAATCTCATATTTGCATTTTAGTCCCTGAAATTTCCGAAAATTGCAAAATAGACCCTGATCAAAATAAAATCGGCTCTTGAATTCTGTGATCTCCGATTATCTCAAATAAACTCAATTAAGATAAAAATTGGGGCGTTACATCTGCCCTTCGTGATCCTTGAAGATCTGATATGTGAGGCCCCTGTCCCACATGGGAAAAATAAAAGGTTTAAAATGGATTTAAAATGGGCTACAATGGACTTCTATAGCAACTTGGGTTAATCATTTTCGTAAAGCGATGACGAATACAAAGTAGTTGATATAGGGGCCCACTGTGTTCAGTCGCGTAGGTGCAGGCCTGGGCCCGGGCCCGGGGCATGACAGAATGGTATCAAAGACGTTCACCAGTCGGCAGATCCCGAAAAATAAGTGCTATGCGGGTCAAAGTGCTACGTGCATGGGATCTATCTCTTGAACTTGCGGGACAAAGTGCTACATGACAGGAGCCACCTCTTGAACCCATAAGAGCCACCTCTAGATTTCCGATGATGGTGGATTGAGATTTCAGGTCGCGATGAGGACGTCGCGTTCTAAAGGAGGGGTGATTGTGAGGCCCCTGTCCCACATGGAAAAAATGAAAGGTTTAAAATGGATTTAAAATGGGCTACAATGGACTTCTATAGCAACTTGGGTTAATCATTTCCGTAAAGCGAGAACGAATACAAAGTAATTTCTATAGGGGCCCATTGTGTGCAGTCGCGCAGCCACGAGCCTGGGCCTTGGGCATGACATGATATGTATTTATGATGAGTGGGAAATGTGAACAAGTAAGATGTTTCTTGCAAAGTGCTCGAAGAATGCTTAGATAGCTTGTAAGATGTCGTGTGTATCTATCTGTCTCTTCTTTTTAAAAACCTTTAAATATATATAGGCATGTTTGAGCAACGTTTGTCTTGATTTCTTAATAAATGCTTGTCTCAAACTTCTCTTGATCTTCTGCATGTCTTCATAAATTCAAGGCGTAGGTATAGTTATTATTATGCACATCTTTTGATGAAGATGTTTGAATTACAATGGCTCTATCTTCAAAATGTACACATTATCTGTTGATATTTGAGCAATCGGATAATTAGACTTTATAGACAGCTGTCCTGAAGCAGTCGACACTTGAGAAATTGGCCTTCAATAGTTAATTCTTAGAACAGTCTTGATCAGAGTTTTGATTTGACTGATATATTAGAACTTGTTATATGAACTGGTTCTTCAACTGGTTGAAAACAAGTGAAGTTACTTTGATAGGACTGGTTCTTCTATTATTTGACCAGATTATTTTATATGACTCGTGTTCTAACCAGTTCAAATGATGTTCTAAAATAGTTTGTCAAACACCAATACTTGTTTTAACAATTTCTCCCTTTTTGATATTTGAAAAAATTAAGCAGTTCACCCAACATGTCGTTTTTTTACAGATCTATTTATTTCTGATAAAGTCTTCAAAGCTCGGATTATTCACCTGATCTGCTTTTGATTTCTCTTTGGAGTAATTCACCCTGATACTGATATCTTCACGTTTTTCAAAAATAATTATTGTGTCTTCGTATTATTAAAAATACGTGAAATGTTAGCAAAGAGTGAGTATGTATGTCTCTTCGTATTCCCTAAATATGTCTATAAAAGGATATATGAACTGCATAGATTTGAACACATAAACAATTTCTCCATTTTCTTCATAGAATAACGATTTGAAGAGAGATACAAGCAAGGCTATCATGGAAGAGATAAAGAAGAAGTAGGAGAATTTTGTTCATATGAAGAAAATGTCTACCAAGTATAAAGTGGAGAGGTTGCAATCACAAAGATTTGTACATCTTCCGCCAGCAGAAGCAGAAAAACTGGCTAGAATACAAAGAAAATTCAAAATGCGGCTTGGCACATCCAAGTCTGAGCACATATTCACCCCGAAGGTGTTTTCCTCCTGATGCTCATAAAAGATTTCAGACTCTGGACAAAATCTTCTCTACTCCAGAATTTCAAGACACATCTTCAGGTATGATGAGCACCTGGATGTCCTTCTGGAGGGTGAAAATTGAGTGGGAGATTGACATTGTAAAATATAATATATGTATAAATTTTATTTTATATTTTATAATGTTGTTCATTTTAATTTAAGCGAATTGTTATTATTTCAACTGATGGAACTAAAAGCTTAACAAAAAAAAATTAAGCAAATCACCATCGATAATTAAAGTAAAAGATATGGATGAGAAAGCTTAGTTATAGTTTATGTAGTGTCATTCAGTCACTATCTTCAATATATCAGGGAAACATTCGATGTAACCAACAATTTTCTGTATTAATCTGCAAAACTGATGTTCCTCTTTACTCCAGTTCCCCCGAACTGATGTTCTTTTTAGCAACTGTCACATGTAAACACTCAATACAAACTGGACTATGGTACCCATTTCTTTGCGGATCCTAAATTGTTTAGTCCTTTAGGAATCCAAACCTTGATTAACATAACTGGTCGATCATTGAGTGTTTCCCATAAGGTTGATGCCTTGTGTAGTTTGTGTGCATGATAATATGCATTGAACTATGATTGATGTGTTTGTGAATGTGCTGGATATGCATGTGATGTAGTGTTTGGTTTCACCCTTCTCTCATTATAAGTTTGCCTGTATCTTCTTTAAACTGGCCTTAAGTAAGGTCTGTGTTTGTGTTTTCCATTCATTGAGATGTGATTGGTTTGACTGAAATTCCAATCTTGTCTTACACGAGAACTCTATGGCACATAACCAATTCCAAACTTCTTGCCATTGTTCAAAGTTTCAACATGTTTGCCATTTTGTGGGTGAGTATGAACCTCAGTACTGCTTTTATCTTCTTTAAAACCTAGATTAGTCTTATCATTACCTGGTCTCTGTAGTTCATGTATTGCACTCAAGGTGACTGAAGACTTATTCCAGGTTTGAATCAGTTCAGTAAGTCCCAGATTATCTGATTTTAATTGCTGACTCTTAACTTGTAGCTTATAATTTTCAGTCTCAAGATTAGCAATCTCTGCCTTTATATTTACTTTGTTTGGCAATTTATTTTGCTTTTCTTTGACTTTCTCAAATGATAAACACAATTTTTGAAACTCATTAGCCATGTCGTGCATTGCATCAACTAACTCTTCTTGTGTAAAATTATTAGAGTTAAAAATAAATACATGTTCACGTGTAGATGGTTGATTTAATACCTTTCTACTGATGGAGGGCTGATCTTCATGAGTCATGAAGTAACTATTTTCTTCTTCATTGGATTTTGATGATCTAACTGAACAACAAGATTTGTCAATAAACACAATTGGATCAGTTGAGGGTCGTTTGAGTAAGGCAGATGATTTGATTGGTTGACCCGTGCTTTTCTCATCCTTAGAACTGTTTGTATAGCAGTATTCTTCAATATCTTTTATCAGTGGACTCCTGGCCTGCTCAGTTTTCTCATTATCGCCTTGCTTAGTCAACTGCTGCCAAATATTCTTAGCAGTAGAACATGTTTCCATAGTCTTGGCAGTGCAGTTTCCATGGTATTGTACGAGAAACTCTTGACGAACACATTAAAAGGAGCCATATGAAGATGTTCAAAGACGAGAAAGAACCTGCTTTGATACCACTTGTTGGAAATCAAAAATTGTTTGAAGAAAGCTTCTTTACTCAAAAGATAAGAGCAGTTCACTGCCACAAAATGCCTTCGGTTGAGCAGTTGAAAGATTGTGTCTTCAAAAGTGAGTTAAGTTCTTATCAGTAACTAGACTCTAGTATTTCTTGTGTGTCGATGTTAATTAGCCAAGAAATATATATGTGCGAAAATAGGCCAACTAATAGATTGAACATATATGTAGAATGACTTGACTGAAATGTAAATCACACAGATATGTTTATAGATATTCGGAGACTTAACTGCTCCTAAGTCATCCCTGCTTCCTCACAGGGAATGTTACATTAGAAGGCTTTGGTTATTACATTTTTGTAATATACCCACTCCAATCGTAGGACTTACCACTTGCTTATATCGAAACTCTTAGTACACAAGTTAAGACAACACGTCTTAACACAGAAATAACAAACCAAGTAAAATGAGTTTGAATTAATCCTAATATTCAAACAAGTGAGCAAATCCTCTTCTCCAGTTTGAAATTATTAGTTGGGAGTTGTCTCTTCGCCCTTCGTGATCCTTTAAGATCTGATATGTATTTATGATGAGTGGGCAATGTGAGCAAGTAAAATGTTTCTTGCAAAGTGCTCGAATAATTCTTATATAGCTTGTAATATATCGTGTATCTATCTATCTTTCATTTTTAGCAACCTTTAAATATATATAGGCATGTTTGAGCAACGTTTTCCTTGATGTCTTGATAAATTCTTGTCTCAAACGTCTCTTGATCTTCTGCATGTCTTCATAAATTCTAGGCGTAGGTATAGCTAATTATTATGCACATCTTTTGATAAAGATGTTTGAATTACAACGGCTCTATCTTTGAAATGTACTCATTATCAGTAGATATTTGAGCAGTCGGATAATTATACTTTATAGACAGTTGTCCTGAAGCAGTCGACACTTGAGCCATTGGCCTGCAACAGTTTATTCTTAGAACAATCTTGATCAAACTTTTGATTTGACTGATATATTAGAACTTGTTATATGAACTGGTTCTTCAACTGGTTGAGAAAAAGTGAAGATATTTTTATAAGACAAATTCTTCTATTATTTGACCGGACTAGTTCATATGACTCGTGTTTTAACCAGTTTAAATGATGTTCTAAAATAGTTTGTCCAACACCAAAACTTGTTCTAAGACAATTTCTAGAAATTGAAGTGTCCTTTTGACATAAATTCATCTTTACTTTCATCCTCCAAATTGGTTTCCTATATTCTACTAGTCAGTTGAGTTGGATTAGTTGGATGATCAGTTGACACTGTTTCATAAAAAAAACAATGTGAATAGATTCTTGAACATTTAGTGTTATTTTATTAAAAACTTTGTAAGATTCGCTAACTGAAGAGTAACCAAGAAATATAACCTCATTTGACTTTGCGTCGGATGTAGTTAGATGATTTTTACCATTATTTGTGAATATAGAACTTGAAACCAAACACCCTAAAGTATAACACAATTGGTTTATTTCCATGTCAAATTTCATATGATGTTTTTCCAAGCTTCTTGTTAATTATTAATAGATTCTGAGTGTAGCATGCAGTGTTCATTGCCTCTGCCCAAAATATTTGAGACACCCTAAAATCAGCTAACATAGTTCTAATAGCTTCTTTAACTGTTCTATTTCTCCTTTCTGCAACACCTTTTTTTTCCACCCCATTTTATTTTTCATTTAAATATCTTTTGAAAATCCTGATCATTTTGGGAGCGGTTTGATCTTTTGATTTTAAGAAAAGGACTCAGGTGAACCTAGAGAAGTAATCAATAATAACTTTGGTATATTTCATTCCCCCTATGCTTATAAATGGAATAAGACCAAAAAATTTCATGTGAAAACGTTCTAATCTTCTGGAGGATGAGTTTCAACCTTTGTTTTTAAAGGATGACTTGTTTCCTAAACTAAAAAGAAGAGAAAACTTTGTCTTTATAAAATTAAATTTCAAGAATTTCAGTTACCAATTCATGCTTGCTTAGATTTTCAATGACTTTGAAGTTAAGGTGGTTTAGTTGCTTGTGTCAGAGCCAGTTCTTATTTTGATTTGATGATATGAAGCAAACTAGTTCAGTTGGTTGAGTTGTCTAGCTGAATTTTTACTTCTACCCAAACCTATCACTTGTCATTATAATATCACCAAAAAGAGTTTTGTTAGTACAAATGTGTTTCTTGAACTCAACTGAATATCCGTGATCACACAACCAACTGATGCTTATAAAATTATATTTCAAGTTCTCAACAAACAATACATCATTAATAATTATGTTACCATGGATAAGATTATCCTAACACATGGTTCTAGCTGTTGAATTTTCTCCGAAATTGATTTTAGGTACTGAAAAATGAATATTATGGGCTAGCAATTGAGCTTCTCTAGTCATGTATTTTGAACATCCATTTTCCAAGTACAAGCTTATTTATTCAACTCTTCTGTACATATTACCTGCATTCACAGAGTTGAATAAATTAGGTCCTCATACCTACTTGGGTCCAAACTTGATTGATCCTTTTGGAACCCATACCTGGACCAGTCTGATTGACCTACCATTCAACGTTGTTCCTTAAGGGTTGTGCATATGCAGGTTTGTGTGGGTCATGTGTATGATATGAATTTGACACATAATATTGTTTCAACTTTCCCACATCACTGAGTTACCTGTATCTTCTTTGTTGAAGTGGTCTTATGTCAGAGTGAATTGGAATAGAGAAGAGATCAGATCAAAGTATAATGACCAGATGAGTTCAGTGATCAGATGAGTTTATGGTCAGATCGAAGTTGATGGTCAGATGAGTTCTTCAAATGAGTTCAGGCAGATTGATTGCTCAAGTGCTGAGACTTGGTTAAAAGTCAGATGAATTGTCCTTGAAGCCGTAAGCTTGAAGGCAGGTCAAAGTACAAGAGCTAATGAGACTGATGCGAGAAGACTTATCGAGTTGGGTCACGTTGACTTTGAAGTTGGGCCTTAGTAAGTTGTTGACCTAAAGCCCAAGAAAAAAGTCGGTGTATCTTTTCTATATAAGCAAATGAAAGCTGGCCGTAACCAACGTAACAGAAAATAAAATTCTTCAATATTCAGAAAAGAGTTTGGGAGAGAAAAGAAGAGAGAATTCAGAGAGAGAGAACTGGGGCGTATATTGTGACGAGAAGATTCAAGGATTTAAAGTTTGAATCGTGTCTGTATCTAGCATTTGAGTTTTCTGGTCTGGTTTTGTAATAAGCTCTGGTTTGATCTTGGTTTTTTCCCTGGTTTTTGATTAATAAAGTGGTTGTGTTGCTCTCCCGTGGACGTAGGTAAATTCCTTGCCGAACCACGTAAATACTTGTGTCGTTTATTTTCTTTCGCGTGAGTTTGTGTTTGATCTGTGTGTGTTGAATTTCATCTGTTTTTGGGATTGTGTTCTTGTTGTTGTTGTGTGTGTGTTTGTCTGGTAAATATTCTCGAAATAGCAAGTTGGTTTTGGTTGATTCCTAACAAGTGGCGCCATCCGTGGGAAACTAAACAAAGATGTTGGGATCAATGATATTTGATATTGAGAAGTTTACGGGCAAGAAAAATTTCTCGCTCTGGAGAATTAAGTTGTGAGAAATCCTAATACAACAAGGATTGGTGGAAGCACTCAAGAAGAAAAAGGATATGTCTGATGATATCAAGAACCAGGATGAATTACTCGAGAAAATACACAGTGCAATTATTCTTTATCTGGGTGATAGACCTCTTCGAGAGGTGGCGAGAGAAGAATCTGCTGCGGCTGTGTGGCTTAAACTTGAGAATTTATACATGACAAAATCTCTGGCTAACCGTCTGTACAAGTAACAGAGGTTTTATTCCTTTGTGATCAAGGATGATAAAAACCTGGAAGACCAGATCAAAGAATTCACCAAGATATTGGATGATTTAGAGAATATAGAAGTAAAGCTTGAGGATGAATATCGGGATTTGATACTTCTGAATGAACTTCCTAAAGCCTATGAAAACTTTAGGGATGCATTGCTCTATGGCAGAGAACAGACGATAAATTTGGAAGAAGTTATGTCGGCTATTCAATCCAAGGAACTTCAGAGAAAATCAAACACAAACAGTACTGAATCACAAGGAGAGGGTCTTATGGTAAGGGGCAGGAATGATAAGATGACATCCAATGGGAAGTATAGGCCAAAATCCAGATCAAAGAGTCAAAAAAGATACCAAAAAATAAATTTGGGGAATCTAAAGTGCTTTGCATGTCATAAGGTTGGGCATATTAGGAGAGATTGTCCAGAAAGAAAAGGGAAGCAACAAGAGAAACCCAAAGAAGATGGTACTCTAGCCGTAGCTTCAGATGTATATGACTCATAAGAAGTATTGATGGTTTGTAAAGGTGATCAAAACCACGAATGGATACTGGATTCAGGGTGTTACTTTCAAATGAGTCCTATAAGGTCCTCATTTGAAAAGTTGGAGGAATCAGATCAGGGCATGGTATTGTTGGAGAATAATCAATCATGCAGGATAAAGAGATCTAGAAATATCAGAATAAGGATGCATGATGGGATTGACAAAGTACTCACTAATGTAAGGTATGTGCCCGAGTTGAATAGAAACGTGATATCATTGGGAACATTTGATGCTCAGGGATACTCATTCAAATCAGGAGTAGGAAGTCTCTCAGTGTCTAAAGGGTCTCTGGTTATTATGAAGGCTGTAAAAAGGAACCTCCTACATGTACTACAAGGTTAGACAATTATAGGGAGTACAACAAATATTCAGGAACAGCAAAACAAGACCAAGCTATGGCATCTGAGGCTTGGACATGTAAGTGAGAAAGGATTACATGATCTGTCTAAACAGGGTCTGTTAGGTGGAGATAAAATCAAAATCACTGTAGTTGTGTGATAGCTGTGCTCTTGGAAAATCAAAAAAAATATCATTTGGTCAAGGAAGTCACAAAACTGATCAACCATTGGCCTACATTCATTCAGATCTATGGGGTCCTTCTCGGACAGAAACTCATGGTGGAGTCAGATATTTTATGTCTTTGCACTACAAGAAAAACGGCTAAAGACAACGCTTTTTCCGAGTTGTTAATGTCCCCGAAAAAGCGTTGTCGTAGCCAGTGTTGTAAAAGGCAATGGTCAAAGACAACGCGAAAAAAGCGTTTTCGTTTTTGGAAAAGATAACGCTTTTTAAGCGTTGTCGTATCTAAAAACGACAACGCTTTTTAAGCATTGTCTTTTATAAAAAGCGTTGTCGTTTTTGGAAAAGACAACGCTTTTTAAGCATCGTTGTATTTGGAAAAGACAACGCTTCAAAAAAGCGTTGTCTTTTCTGGTAAAGACAACGCTTTAAAAAGCGTTGTCTTTTTTTAAACAAAAAACAAAAAAAAAATTAAATCACAAATTTTCAATATTATAATCACTCAAAATTCAAAAATTTCTAAAATAAAATTTAGTATAAAATCTTCTAAAACTAGAAAAAAAACTATGCATTAATCTCGAAAAACTTTGATTCCTTCCTTCAGCACATGTTAGCGTCCCAAGCTTTCATAAAAGCCGCAACAATCTCTTTTTCTTTAATTTGTATCTCCATACTGTAAATTATTAAAAATAAAAACAAACATAAAACAAATATGAATAGATTAAAATGGAAAGTAAACTTAAACACTTATTTATCTGTAAAAGAACATGAATTTAAAAAAAATTATGTTGTTGGATTGTTCCCAGAAGTGATAAAGAATCTGAAATATGATATTATGTTTATGTACTAAACTTGGAATCAAGTAAAAAAAATCAGAAGAAAGAATACACTGTTGAAAATGAACCTGCCTAATGGAGGTAAACCCCCTGCAACTGATGATGATGATTGCCTCCTAATATTTCGAGCCTCTTGGTTGGATAATGGATCAACTTCTGGAATGTTTAATCTCATGTTGCTACCCCTTCCCTGATATTTATCCTTCACGAACATTAATCAGAAAACAAAGAAAAGATAAAGCTATATAAGAAAAAAAAATCAGCTTTGTCACGTACACCTAGATCTCAAAAATATAGATGTAAGGGAGATAAATGTAAAATACTTTAAGAGAAATGAGTGGGGGAAAAAAAGGTTTTAGTTAAATTATATTTTAAAAGTTACTTTCTGCAATCGTGAATTCAAACCCGGAATAGAAGATCCATTTATCAGACAGAGTACATAGACTTTGGCAGTAAATTTTGAATTCTTAAGATTAATGCAGCAACAAAATTGTATGTACACCAACAATGAAGTGTGAATAAATTACTTACATCATGAATATTGTCACCATGTGAATGAATGTTCGAACTTTAACTTTCCATGAACCAAAAATGACAATGATTGTTGTTTCTGAACCTTTTTCAAAAGCAAATACCTATACTGATGCAACTGTGCTCGTGTCTGTATGCACGCTGGAATCATCAGTGAAATGGTCATGCCTTCTCCTTATCCTAGCTCCCCTTCCCCATCCATGGATTGTCTCTCTTATTCTTTTTGGAATCGAGGCTGCTTTATAATTTGTTCCCTTCTAATAAAATAAATAAAATATACAGTTATATTTAATCAATGTTCAATTTTACTAGGATGGTTTGATATGCTGAATACTCGAGTAACAAGTGCGTAGAGTGGTAAGGGGATGTAACTGAGCCAAAACTGTCCAGAAAATCCGATGACAGGAACTTAATTAAGTCTAAGAGTTGTGAAAGGTAATGACATAAGGTTAAATATGTAACAACTTAAATATTTATGCATACCACACAAAGAGACCTATATAAACGAGCAAGTGGTTCTTTATGAAAGCATGAATTGTATCCAAATTTCTACTAAGTTCAAAAATACAGATATATCAGAACTAATGTCAATCCCACATAAACAAAATAAAAGGATTACACCAATGCCAAAAATAATATAGGAAGGGGAAGCCTAGACTTTGAGCCCTTTACTAAACGAAATCACACAACAAACACACCACAAAAGTTCAAAAGTAAAAATTAAACCAAATCTCATAACCTTAATAAGAAATCCAAATCAGAAAAAAAAAATTGAACTTGGAGGGGCAGAAAAGAAAGAAAAAGTTTGGGTTACCAGCAAAAGAAGGCAAGCAAGACTTTTGAGTAGCCAAGATAGTTTGAAGCGCTCTAACCTCAGCGAATCTGCATACTTCGAATAGGAAAGGTTCCAATATTTCCCTAGAATGCAAGAGATTTTGTTAGCACAGGCTGTGATTAGACATAAACATGTTATCGTTCCCGAAACACACCAACAAAACAAATTACACGACACTTGTACCATTTTATTCCCCACAAAGCACCTCTATGTTTCACCATCTGAACACAAATATCAAAGTTCAACTCTCATGGCATAATTTTGCGATATTATCACTCTTAATAAAATCAGTGGAAACAAAAAAAAAAGCAATAATGGATTGGCAAAAAACACAAATAAATATAAATAATGTTATTCAAACCGGTTCAATTGAATTAGAATCATCAAATCAGAGCCATGCTCAAACATGCTCAAAAAGTAAAAAAATTATTTTATACAACAACACATTTCTCAGATTCAATAAAAAAGATTTATATAAACATGCTCACTAAAATAACCAATAAAGAAGATTAATCAAGGGCCAAAATAGAAGTCGAAACAAAGAAATCAATAAAATAATATATTCAAAGCAAATATTATTATTTCTCAGATTGGGTTAAAGATAATTACTTTTGCGGGTGCGTTTCTTGTAGAGAATATGGTAACCGCCTTCACGGTACTAAATCACATCCCCTGGCTTCAGAGTGTTGTAGCAATCTGAAATCCCCAATTCAAATTCATCATAAATCCAACCCAAAAAAAAAAACTCACACCCCACAGATTGACGCATAAAGAACCAATCAAAATGAGCGCGAATAACAATAATATATTAAGCTTACCTCCACAGATATAGCTAACTGGATAATGCAAATTTCTAGCAAGATTCCTTTAGAAACTCTTAGAAATTTAGCAGCCTATGATAGGAGGAAGGGGCATCGAGTTCTGAAAATGGCTACCGAATAAAACCAATTCCATTACTTGGTTAAATTACATCTAAAGGGACATAGTAGGCTAACTGATCATGCTACAAGAATCAATGAAACAACCCTGCGGGGATCAGTGTAGGGTATAACCAATATAAGTTAAAAGCAAAAAGGGACGCTGTGAAGAAAGTCGCGGGATAAAGGGTTGTACAATTGTGATCTCTAAACTTGGATGAACTAGAGAAACAATATAGCTCCTCATAATTAGAATGCACGCAAAACCAATATAACTGAACGAGGGAAAAAACGATCATCAGCCAATTACCTCATCTTGTAAAAAATATTCAACTTCTCGATTATTTTCTACAATCAGAATTGTGGCTGATTTGTAGAAATATAATTGCACTTAATGCATGCGTTGAAAATCAGGAATGGACAAGAGGAGGTGTACTGTGTACATATGAAAAGTGACAGATGGATTAACTTCGTGGTGGAACTATAGCCTGTAGGCTTCCCAAAAACTTGGCTTTTGATTCAAGCCATTAGGTGAATTTATTGTATCCACTAAGGTTTTGAAATATCAAATATGCAAAAACATGAAGAATGAAGCTTAATTAATTTAACCCTCGTCTATTACTTGCCATAATTTTGTGGTACGGTAAAGGAGCAACTAATCAAACCACTGTCAACTGAGAATTTATAGAATAATAATACAATAGCTTTTCAAATCAACTCCATTGTCATATATAGTTTTGACTAAAGAATCAACTAGATGAGAAGGGTACATGACATTTATAGCCTAAACACACTGAGAAGTGAATCTCAGTAATATGAAAATTAAAGTGTAGTTTATCTGATGGGTTCCACAGTCAACATCAGATTATAACCTTCTCCCAAACAACCTAACAAATCTATAAAACATCATAATAATGTAAAAATGATGACCCGTTTTTGTATATTAATCCATAACAGTATCAAATCAAAGGGTTTCAAAATCACCAAAGCTTAAGGTTTCCAAAAAGGTATATATGGATTGGAATCACAAACTTGATTTCATATATTTCTTCTAAAAAAAATTTCACCAGAAACAAAGCAACAAAATGAGTTTACGAGAGGACACGGGAATGTATATTCAAAAAATCACAAAAATCAAAAAACGTAGAAACAAAACACTAAAAATGTTCACTAATATATGAAACTCACAATGTATTTTCCACAAAAATCGAATCAATCACACCTAAAGAACGAATAACAACAACTCGTTGGGCCGACGACTTCGAAGCTTTAGGTTATGATTTCTTGCTAGATTGGCATCAAAACGAAGCTTAGGATGAGCTCTGACCAAATTCTAGCTCCAATCACAAAATTCCAATGCCCGTGGCAACGAATCAACGACAAAAAATGGGCGGCTAGGGTTGGATCTTGGGAGAATCGTGAGACTCACGAGAGAGAAGAGAGAGAAGAATAGGATTTTTTTTAAAAAAAACATAAAAAAATTAGATATATAAAAATCAGAAAAAAAAAGAAAAAAAGAAATTAAAAGACATTGCTAAAAGCGTTGTAGTAGATATAAAAAAAACGCTCATCCACAACGCTTTTTAAAAAGCGTTGTGGATGACAAAAGAATGTTGTCTTTTATAAAATTTACAAAATCAAAGACAACGCTTTCTCCTAAAAGCGTTGTGTTTCTTTTTTTAACAACGCTTTTTGTAAAAAGCGTTGTCTTTAAGCTGTTGTTAATGACCATTTTTGTTGTAGCATTGATAGATGATTACTCAATGAGAATATGAATATTAATCTTAAAGACTAAGGATGGAGCTTATGACAAATTCAGAGAATGACTGCTGGCAATTGAGAACAAGAGTGATCGAAAAGTTAAACATCTGAGAACAGATAATGGACTTGAATACTTATTAGATAAGTTTGTTAAGCTATGTAAGGAGAAAGACATTACCAGACACAGAACAGTCGCAGGAACACCAAAGTAGAATGGCCTAGCAGAGAGTATGAACAGAACTCTTCTGGAAAGGGTCAGATATATGTTGATTAATGCTTATCTTCCTAAGTACTTCTGGGGATAAGCATTATCTACTGCGTGCTATTTGGTCAATAGGTGCCCATCCAGTGCTATTGGTTTCAAGACACCAATGGAAAAGTGGAGTGTAAAACCTGCAGACTATTCAAAATTGAGGGTATTCGGGTGTCTTGCATATCCTCATCTGAAATAGGACAAGTTTGAAGCAACGGAAGTCAGATGTATATTCATTGGGTATCCGGATGGTGGGAAAGGGTATAAAGTTTGGAACTTGGAGTCAAGAGGTCCAAAGTGTTTCAACACCAGAGATGTAAAGTTTGATGAAACCAAACTGGGATATAAAATAAATACAGATGGAAAGGACAGTCAGATCAGTAAGAATCATAAACTACCGTTTGAGGTGGAGTCTTCCGTGCCAGATACAGATTCAGATGAGATGCAAGATGAAAATTTGACAACAAGTGATCCAAAAGATGACTTGAGTACCTATAACCTTGCAAGAGACAGAACCAGAAGGGAGATCAGAGCTCTTAAGAGGTTTGGTAAAGATGATTTGGTTTGGTATTCACTTACAGTAGCTGAGGAGGTGGAGTACTTAGAGCCGAATACATATGTTGAAGCTATGGTAAGTAAATACAAGGACAAATGGACAGAAGATACAAATTAAGAGATGAACTCACTAGAGAATAATCAAACCTGGACATTAGTAGACAGACCAAAGCATCAGAAGATATTGGGATGCAAGTGGATCTATAAACAGAAGGAAGGAAATCGTGGTACAGATCAGATCAAGTATAATCCAGATTGGTTGCAAAGGGTTTTGGTCAGGTAGAAGGGATAGATTTTAATGAGGTCTATTCTCTAGTGGTCAAACATTATTCCATCCGGATTATGTTAGCATTGGTGAACCATCTCGATTTGGAGCTTGAGCATATGGATGTGAAAACTGTTTTCCTACACGATGATCTGGAAGAAACTATCTATATGGAACAACCTAAGGGCTTCATACATCAGAAAACACAGAATATGGTCTGATTACTGAGGAAATCATTGTATGGGCTTAAGGAGAATCCGAGGCAGTGGAACAGGAGGTTTGATGAGTTCATGATTGGTATTGGTTTTGTGAGAAGCCAATATGACAGATGTGTCTATCTGAAGAAAAATGAAGGGCAGGTTATCTTGTACCTACTGATTTACGTTGATGATATTTTGATTGCAAGTAAAAGTAGGGCAGAGATATCATCCTTGAAACAACAGCTCAACTCAGATTTGAGATGAAAGATCTGGGAGAAGCAAAGAGGATTTTGGGCATGGACATTATGTGAAAAAGGAAAATACGGGAGATTCATCTGAGTCAGAAGAATTATTTGAGGAAGGTAGTTCTGAAGTATAATATTAATCAAGAAAAATATGTCTTGACCCCTCAGGGACAACATTTGAAGCTATCTGCAAATCAGTCACCTGAAAATAAGGAAGACAAGATGAAGATGCATGGTATTCCATATGCTAGTGGAGTGGGAAGTCTCATATATGTAATGGTGTGTAGTAGGCCTGATCTGGCATATGCAATCAATGTTGTGTCAAGATTTATGGTTAATCCAGGTAAATATCATTGGGAAGCTCTGAAATGGATTCTTAGATATCTCATAAACACTACTGGGATATGGGGTTGAAGTTTGAAAAACAGCAAAATGTGATTGATCCGGTGGTTGGATATGTGAATTCAGATTTTCTGGGAACTTAGACACTAGAAAGTCATTGACTGGATATGTGTTCACCTTTTATGGCACAACAATCACTTGGAAGTCTAATCTACAGTCAGTGGTTGCCATTTTCTAACACTGAGGCAGAATTCATAGTTGTCACCGAGGCTATAAAAGAATGGTTGTGGTTAAAAGGATTGATAGCGGAGCTTGGTGTGAAACAAGATCAAGTTGTAGTACACTGTGACAATCAAAGTTCAATACACTTGACAAAACACCAAGTCTATCATGAACGATCGAAACACATAGATATGAAGATGCATTTTGTCAGAGATGTAATTGAAAAAGGAGATGTGATCCTTGTGAAGATATCATTAGAAGAAAACCCTACAAATGTTATGACAAAGTCACTGCCGTATGCTAAGTTCAAGAAATTTTTGGACTTAGTTAATGAGGTGATTGAAGATTAACCTATGGAGGCTAGATTGGAGAGCAGCATTCAACCTGAAAGAATCAAGGTGGAGATTGTTGAAGTGTGCTTCTTTCAGATTAAATGGGAATAGAGAAGAGATCAGATCAAATTATAGTGACCAGATGAGTTCATGTTCAGATCGAATACTGAGATCAGATCGAAGTTGATGGTCAGATGAGCTCTTCGGATGAGTTCAGGAAGATTGATTTCTCAAGTGCTGAGACTTGGTTAAAAGTCAGATGAATTTTCCGTGAAGCTATAAGCTTGAAGGTCGATCGAAGTACAAGAGCAGATCAAACTGATGCGAGAAGACTTATCAAGTTGGGCCACGTTGACTTTGAAGTTGGGCCTTAGTAAGTTGTTGACCTAAAGCCCAAGAAGTCAGTGTATGTTTTCTATATAAGCAGATGGAAGCTGGCCGTAACCAACATAACAGAAAATCAAATTCTTCAATCTTCAAAAAAGAGTTTGGGAGAGAAAAGAAGAGAGAATTTAGAAAGAGAGAACTGAGGCGTAGATTGTGACGGGAAGATTCAAGGATTTAAAGCTTGAATCGTGTCTATATCTAGCGTTAGAGTTTTCTAGTCTGGTTCTGTAATAAGCTCTGGTTTGAGCTTGGTTTTTTCTCTGGTTTGTGATTAATAAAGTGGTTGTGTTACTCTCCTGTGGACGTAGGAAAATTCCTTTCCGAACCACGTAAATACTTGTGTCGTTTATTTGCTTTCGCGTGAGTTGGTGTTTGATCTTCGTGTGTTGGGTTTCATATGTTTCTGGGATTGTGTTCTTGTTGTTGCTGTGTGTGTGTTTGTCTGGTAAATATTCTCAGAATATCAAGTTGGTTTTGGTTGATTCCTAACATTCTTCGAACATGGCTGGAATTAAAGTATCGATTATGCTTGTCTTTCATAGAACCATGTTCAGTCCAACTAGATTGGTTAGGCTTCCAGTTTGGCCTTGCATTAGAACTCTCAGACACATATCTAATATCCGACTTCCTATCCTTTGTAGTGACCCAACCCCGAATCACCTACAACTTAAGACTAATTAAGAATGCAATATACTTAATCAAATAGTAAACATAATCTAATAGCGGAAATTAAAAATCCAAAATACGCAAAAGTCGGCGGAATAAAATCGACACTAAAACCCATAAACAATATCTGAATAAATACAACCAAATAAAAATAGGGTATCAGATCCCTAACCACTAAGGGAGCTCACTGCATCCCTGGAACCTGGTCTCAACCCTGCCGCGAACCTCCGGCATCATCCAACCTGAGACCTGTCCCGTCGAATAAAAAGTTTAGAAAATAAAAAAATACTAGACGTGAGAGACCATGCTCAATACAAAAGCATAGATATACAAACAAATATGATGCATGAAATGACTTTAAAACTCAGTCTGCTCAGTTCGGAACATCCAAACTAGGGTTCGGAAGGTCCAAACTCAGGCTTTCCCTTAGGTGTCAAGACGCAAAAGACACGTCAATTCATGCATGTGATCGAAACGTCCATTCTGATCGGGGAAGTTAAGAACGTGGTGGACATGCGCAGTTCGGAATGTTTGGAGTGGGGTTCGGAATATCCGAACTCCATTTATAAATAGGCCACGAGGATTTCAATTTAATTCCCAATTTACAACAATTCTATTTCAATATTTATATTCTAGGGGGTTCTATATCCTTATAATCTTGGGTTGAGCAGTAGCAAGGCGCTTCCGAGATAGCAGCAGAGCCAATCCCAAGAATTGGAGTCTTCGAGATCAAAGGGCTGACGACGAATGCAGGTATAGTCCAAGATCCTTATTATAATATGGGATTATTTATTAGCTTAGTTAAAACTTTTATAAGATCAATATTAGTGATATGATAATGATTGGCTTGTATGCTTGGACCCTAGACTTGTTTTTTTTTTGTGGACCCTAGACATGTATTGGTAGGACTGCCTTAGAAATGTATTTAAGTACTTATTGAGATTGGTAGTGAGTGTGCATGATTATATGTTGTAGTTTACATGCCAAGATCCATGTTTTACTATTTTATTATATTATTTTGCATGTGCATATTCATGTTAAGCCGAATCTCCTTCGAGATATCTTTTCGAGTAGGGTAGCTCAGCCCTAAACCTTTGTTATATGGTCGGACACCGAGAGATGTCGTGATAACGGGGACTGCCGCTACGATGATCTTGACGAGTGTTGGAATTTACCTACTGGAGTTGATCTTATGTGGTACAATACACTCATTGGCGCATAGACTGAACAGGACTTGAGGATCTGCCCTCGCTGGATCTTTTTCCATAGTTACCATTTACCTAGTTATTTTCATGCATCATATTGGTCTGTATATTCGTACTTTACGTTCTGAGAGTTTGTCGCTAACGTCCTTGTTGTTATTATTGGACACCCTATTCAACGGAGGTCTCAGTTTGGACGAGGCTGGAAGTTTGAGACATGGTTGAGGGCAAAATCAGTGACCGTAGTGAGGTGTTGTTCTGTTCAGTGGTTTTTGATACAGTTTATTCGATATGGTTGTATAACATTATTATCTCTTTATTTTTTGTGTCGGTTGTAATCAGTCGGTATGCGTTGTAAACTCATTTTAAGTTTTGATGTTTTGTTGTTTTGCTTAAGTTTATTTAATTACATGTCTAGTAATCTAAGAAAATAGGAGATCCGGATCAGATCATTACAACACCAATCAAAACTTCCATATATGAGACATCGACTGTCCTCAGTTACATATACGATGTTTAACAACTTGCTCCTTGCAACCTTTCAATCTCCGATTTCCACTCTTTGTATGATCCAATATTTTTTTAGCTTCTTTCTAAATAAATCCATTTAAAGATAACGTAAATATATAGATGAGAAAATTTAGCGCGCTTGATATCCTTTTTTTGTTTTTTCATCTTTTTTAAAAAGCCGCCTGTTGTGGCGGGGGGTTTGGCAGGTCTCTACCTGTTTATTAGATAAAAAAAGAAATACAAGAGATGAGTACTAGGTCAAAACCTTTCAAGAAATTACAAGCATTCAAAAAATTAAATAACCAAATAAAAAATTTACAAAAGATAAAATCTAGCTAACTCGAACACTTTGCAGACTAGACAGACCCGATCTGTCTAGTTTGCAAATTCCTCTTAACTGCCCTTGAATATCCCCTGGACATAAAATAGCTGAACACTTTGCCAATCCCAGATTGGCCAATTCGTCCGCCGCCGCGTTAGCTTTTCTGTATACGTGAGATTTCCTCACCAGTGATGAATTTAGGATCCCTTGAATGTGTGTTAGAATGTTACTGAGTTCCCAATAGGAGTTTTCGGCATCAATAATTGATAATGCTACCATAGAGTCAACTTCAAGCCATAATGGGAACAAATTATATAACTGACAAATCTGAAGCCCCATCAAAATGTCCAAAAATTCAGCTCTCGTATTAGTCCCATAGCCAATAGAATCGAGATATGCTAGGATAGGCATACCAAAATGATCTCTGACAATCCCGCCTATCCCAGACTCCCCTTCACCTTTCGAACATCTATCCGAATTCATTTTGAAATGCCTGAGCAAATACGGAATCCACCTTACCACTCGGATATAAGTAGTTCGAGTGGTTCTGAGAGTAAGAAAAGAAGCCACATCCTGGAATCCACGCCAATGATCAACCTCTAAGATCCCTACAAGGCCAAGAGATACAATAAACTCTTCTTCTTGATAATTCTGGCCGGTTGGGTGCGAACACCCCTATGCTTATGCTTTTTCCTCGCCTTCCAGAGGAACCAAATAATCAGAAATGGAATAAGTTCCCTAGCATGACCATCCTTATGCCAATATTCTGCCACCTTCCAATTACCAAAATTACGATGATGCACTACACCAAAAAGTCGAGCAAAGAAATTCCATACCGACTGAGCAGGGCCACTCGAAAAGAATAAATGGTCAAAATATTCCTGAGCTCGACAACATTGACACACCTATGATAAAGCAATTCCTCGAGACATAAGAATACCATCGACAAGTTGTCTTTTATAATACCATCTCCAGTAGAAGATACAAATCGATGGCCTTAAAAGTTTGGACCAACATCCTTTGAACCAGCCAACAACTGTCTGCCCGTTACGCACCAACTCCCATGCTGATTTGACAGAAAATTTTCCATTAATAGAGCTTTTCCAGATAGCATTATCTTTAGCCACACAATGGAAAGGGACTTCCAAAACACTGAAAGCAACCTTCTGGGGGAGCACAAGAAGAAGACGATCAAAATTCCAATTTCTATCTTCTAATAATTAACCAATTGACTAGTCTGTTTGGCTGTCCCTGGATAGGAACCAAAGAAGATAAGGGGCCATCGGGAAACTAAGTATCGAACCAAATGCTAATGTCCCCATCTCCAATTATCCATCCAATTTCCGATTCTGCACGATTCTTGATCTTCAACATCCTATGCCAAGATGTAAAAATGTTTTGCATAATGCGCACTGCAGCAGGAGGTTCCATCCTACAATATCTCTGAATTATGAACCGACTCCAAAGTGAATCCACAGTTCTGAACCTAAACCAAAATTTAATGGAAAAGTAGTAACTATGTCTTTGAGTCTACGAATACCAAGACCACATTCAGAAACCGGATGAAAAATCTTCTCCCAAGAGATCCAATGAGTTTTCTGCTCACCAAAGTTCGAACCCCATAAAAATTTTGCACACAACATTTCAAAACTATGCAAAACTGTTCCAGGTGGCTGTAAAACTTAGAATAAGTAAATAGGCATAGAACAAAGGACGCTCTTTATCAACACCAACCGACTCTCATAGGATATATGTTGCGTCTCCCATGCATCCTTGTAACTTCTTAAAAGCATTGGCAATAATATGATTAAAATAAGAACTCTTACGATGTCTCAGGTAGAGAGGTGCACCCAAGTACCGTAGAGGCAGTGATCCTTCCCAGAAACATGTGATAGCGAAGTAACACCCAATTTCGTCTTGCGAACAATTTTTGACGAAAGGATAAACTCTTGGCATTATTGATGAGCTGCCCAGAACAATGCTCATAATGATACAAGAAATCTCTGAGAATTCTGATGCCAGGAATCGAGCCATTAGCAAATATAATGAGACCATCAGCATAAGCCAAGTGAGAAAGGCTAAAATGCTGACCCGTGCTATAGTTCAGACTCCTGTGGCGAGCAAATAAAATATCCAATCCCCTGTAGACATATTCAGCTGCTATAACAAACAGAAGCAGAGATAAAGGATCTCCTTGCCTGAGGCCTCTTTTTGAAGGGAAAAAAAAATGTAAGCGTGCCATTAATGTTAATGGAAAACCAACAATTATTTATGCATCGCAATATTTCATGACAGAATCTATCTGAAAACCCAAAAGCACGACACATCTGGATCAAGAAGTTCCACTGAACTCTGTCATATGCTTTGGCCATATCCAGCTTCATAATTATATTTCCCCCTTCTGACTTGATAATTGGTGTGATTGACCACCTCTTGAGCCAGAAGAATATTGTCTAATATCAGTCTGCGTGCAACAAAACCACTATGAGAAGGGGAGATAATTTTGGGAATGATGCGGGCTCAGGCGAAGAGTAATGAGCTTAGTGATAATCTTATTACTCACATCACATAAACTAATTGGCCTGAAATCAGACCATCTCTGCGCAACTTCATTTTTTGGAATCAGAATTACAGTAGTAGGAGTGAAACTTCCCAAAAAAAAAAACTCTCTGATGGCTTTGATCAGATCATCCTTGATAATATCCCAGCATATACGATAAAAACCTGCAAAGAACCCATCAGGCCCCGCCGCAGTATCCTCATGTAATGTGAACACACTATCATACACTTCCTGCTAAAAAATAAGCGCCAACATCGAGCAATTATCTGCCTCATCTATCAGCACTGGAATGTGATCAAAGGAAGGCTCATTAAGAGCAGTCGGATCACCAGTAAGCAAATTCTCAAAGAACCTCACTCCAGACTCCCTTATAAGCGAAGGGGTTTCCAGAGCAACCCCCTCATGTCAGATCCTGTAAATTGTATTCCTGGATCTGCGCCAATTAAACATATTGTGAAAAAGTTTAGAATTTTTCTCTCGACCCACCATCCACTTAGCAGATGCTTTCTTCTTCCAAAACGCCTCCTCCATAGTTAGAGCGAGAGAATGGCCTGGGCTAGAGACAGAGCGAGAGACCATCCTTTTTTTTTTGTTTTGTCTTACTAAAACACATTAAATGCCAATTTATTATTATTATTCTATTGTTAATTTTGTCGTACCGATCAATTTTATGTTACCTTCGATTATTAATTTTTAAATTTATTATTATTATTCTATTGTTAATTTTGTCGTACCGATCATTTTTATGTTACCTTCAATTATTATTTTTTTTGACCCCCACCTTTTGTTTTTTTTAAAAAAATAAAGATATAAATATAAGTGAACATTCTATTAAAATAAACTAGAACATCCTCTCAAGTTGCCCATAAAATAATTAAACCGTAATTAAAAAAAATAACATCATCAATTGTATGTTGAGACAAGTTGGGTACAATTAAGTTGAGTTTTAATTTTTTTAAAGCTCATTGAGGCTCATCATATTGTTTGAATATCAAGCTATTTTGTAAGGCCCGGGATTAATTAGAAATTAATCCGAATTTATTTAATTTTAATCCGAGTATATTTAATTTGGGAATATTTAGAGTTTTGATTTAAATTCTAATATTCTTAAATTATTTAGGATTGAAATTGAATTAAAATAAGGGCCGAGGACCAAATTGTAATTATTGAAGAAATGAGGGGCTAAATTGCAATTAGGATTCAAAGTTATCAGATATTAAATTGAATACTCAGCTTATGCACGTGTATGAAGGAGAATTTTCAGAAAAATAAGAACAGAGCTCGATTTCTTCCATTTTTCTTTGAGTTTTTTTTTATCTTCAAACCCTTATAACTTTTACTCCGGGTATCCGATTTCGATTCTGAAAAGTGTTCTGGAATCCTTACAACAAGGGCTTCGATTTGGTGTAAGATTTTATATCTTTTAGCATGGTTTGAATTTCGAAAATTGATAGATATCAGATATTGAGTTTTCGGTTATGTTGTGAGTTGTGTATTGCGTCTAGTTTCGACACCGGATCAAAGTTGAATGCTTGAAGGGATTGATTATGATTTGTAGCATTTATCTTGACAAGTATAGCTGCTGATATGTTGTTGTATGGCTGAGTTTTATAATATATATGCTGATATATGAGTTGAGTTACAAGTTTCGAAGTCGGGAATTACGTTGGTTACCGATTTTGAATCGCTACGTCGTTTAATCAAGTTTTGGAACTATTTTGATAGCCGAATTCTGAGTTGATGTTGTTATTGAGATGTTATCAATGTTAAAGAATGTGTATTGTTCAATTTCAGTCACGTTTGGAAGGCCAACAACACGAGACGCTGACTTTGAACCAAAGAAAGTTGATTGAGGTTTGAAGTGGTTTTGATTGATGAAATCTTGATGGTTTTGACTCGTTTCTGAAATGATAGGTTGATATGAAGTTTGATATATGTGTTTTGATTATATCTTACAGATTTGAAGAGTTCAGAACCTCAATAAACGAAGGTATAATGACGACATCGCGAAGTAAGGACTTTGAAACTCAAGAACGATTATCTTTTAGTTGGCCCGCAAAAATCACATACTTGTTTATGTTTTGATTTTATTGTGGTGTTGTCGATCCATCTCAGGTAGTGTATTTTTATATTTGAGTTGATATGATGCTATATCGAATTGATTTTAAGCCAAGGTTGCGGTTAACCTTATTTGCGAGTCGTTTACGAATTCGTTAGATGGATATCCATGTCAAGATCATTTATGAATCTTGATGGCTTCGAAGTTATATGAATCAATTCGTACTTAAAGCGTACTCTATTTGTTGAGTCGAGTTTGAAATAGAGTTAATATGATTTATTTAACGCTTTCGATAAGTTGGTTATACTGAGAATTATATCTCACCTGAGTTTATCCCGCTGTTGTCTTGTATTGTATGTGTGCATGACAACAGAGAGGGCAGAAGCTGATCATCAACGTCATTGACAGCTGGGAGAGAGTCTAGCAAGTGAGGGCTCGGGTTGTAGATGATGTTTTGAATGTTAGAAGCAAGGAACTTTAGAACTTGTTGGTTTTGGAATACATGTATAAAACTTGAGATAGTTTGTGTCGTTATCGTTATCGTTTCTTTAGCGACTTGGTTGATGTAATAAAATGCATGTATACTTTCTTGAGACTTTGTTAGATGTATAAATTTGTGTTTACATTAAAGGAAGCAAGTTTTGGAGTTGTCAATTGCCAAGTTTTGGAGCTGTAAAATGTGGGCAAGAATCTGCCCAGGGCCGTGCTCGAGCTGTAGAAAACAGCAGCCCGGGGCAGAAAGTTCTGCCTCAAAATGGGCAGGGCGCGCCCGAGCGGCGCTTTTCAGCCGCTCGAGCGCAGCCTATTTTAAAAAAAAAAAAAATTTTTTGTTTGTTACAGCTTCGGATGCTTGGTGATTGCTTATTCATTAATTGCCCTTAAGATTTGAGATTAGCAACCCGAGGCCCCACAACAGGTGGTATCAAAGCATTAAGTTTCTCGAACTATGACTAGATGAGCGGGGTAGATCGAGTCTTCTATTCTGATTTATTTATTGCTTTCATAATTGTATGGTATATGATTTATTGATTACCGATATTAAATTGTCACATGATGCTGTGATGATTTGCGAAGAGTATGCTATACAATGTTATGAATTACATGCTATTTAGTTATTTGATTGAAGTACTAGCATGTATTATGAGGATGAATTGAAACTCGATCTACGAAGACAATGTGGATTGCAACAGACTTGATGTATTTGAGATTGAATTGTACACTAATCTGTTTGATTATCAGATATGCCTCCCCGACCAGCACCGAGAGTTAGACAACCATTGGTTGTGAATCAGCCTGAACAGACAAATGCTGCACAGGTCCCAGTGACAGTGTCTGAACATGGACAGGGTAGTACGTCTACTGATGAGTTCATTGATGCTAATCCGATGAAGAAACTTTTGAAACGATTCCAGTCATTCAAACCACCGAAGTTGCAAGGAACAGAGAATGCTATAGAATGTGAGAACTGGCTGGAAGATATTGAGCAGTTATTTGAGTCCATTGACTATACAGATGATCGTCGTGTGAGACTGATAATTCATCAACTGCATGGCTTTGCCAAGAGTTGTTGGATAGCGACGAAGAGAGCACTGGAAAACCAAGGTACTATTATTACCTGGTCTGTATTTCGAACTGCTTTCTATCAGCGTTTCCTTCCTGTGTCTTATCGCAAGGACAAAGGAGCAGAGTTTGCAAGTTTGCAATAGGGACAATTGAATATTGAAGAATATGTTGCCAAATTCACTAGCCTGTTGAAGTTTGCACCACATATCGTTGTTAGTGACGAAGCTCAAGCCGATCAATTCATCAATGGCTTGAATCCTGAGGTGTTTACACTGGTGAATTCGGGAAGACCGAATACCTTTTCTGATGCTCTGAATCGAGCAAAGGGTGCAGAAGCAGGGATACTAAAACAACGAGGAGCACAGTTTGTGCCACAGCCAGTGAGACAACCACAAGAACAGCCACATATTCCACAGCCACCTCGATTTGAAGCTGGAGGTAGCAGCAGTGGAAAGAAAAATTTATTCAAGGGTAAGAGCAAATAGTTCAAGAGATCAGGTGATGGTATCTCTTCTAGTTCTAGTGGATCCCGATAGTCTAGAGCTGGACAGAAGTCTGATGTATATTGCACCAAATGTGGAGGTCGCCATACTGATGAACAATACCGAGGTGTGTTTGGAAGCTGCCACATTTTCAACAAGATGGGACACTTTGCAAGAGTGTGTCCACAACGAGGATCTGAAGGTGCACAGGGTGCAGGAGCATCGAGACCGGTGGGTCAATCTACATCGTTAGTTCACTCTTTTCAACCACAGCCTGCAGCACCGAGTAGAGGAGGAGGTCAGATGGTGAATCAACCTCCAAGGTAACGAGCAAGGGTGTTTGCATTGACTGAGGAGCAAGCACAAGCGGCACCAGATGATGTGATTGCAGGTAACTGTTCTCTTTATGGTTATCCTGCTTATGTCTTATTTGATACTGGTGCATCGCATACTTTTATATCTGAGCAGTTTGTTGCATTGCATTCATTACCTGTTGAGCCCTTAGCTACTGTTGTATCTATTTCATCACCTCTGGGTCGAGGTATTGTATCAGTGAAGTCTGTACGAAATTGTATATTACAGTGTGAGGGGCATGAGATTGAGCTTGATTGTATTGTACTCGGTTTGTCTGATTTTGATTGCGTAATCGGTATTGATACGCTAACCAAGTACAGAGCTACAGTAGACTATTTTAAGAAGATTGTGAAGTTCAGACCTGATATGGCTGATGAATGGAAATTTTATGGTAAGGGATCAAGATCTAAAATTCCATTGATATCTGTTCTTGCTATGACTGAGTTGTTACATAAAGGAGCAGAAGGATTTCTGATCTATGCTATTGATGTATTGAAGACTAGTCCGACACTGACTGATATACCAGTGGTGAGTGAGTTTGCAGATGTATTCCCTGACGAGATTCCAGGACTTCCACCGTATCGAGAGGTAGATTTCAGTATTGAATTGATGCCAGGTACACAGCCGATATCAAAAGCACCTTACCGTATGACACCGATTGAATTGAAAGAATTGAAAGACCAACTCGAAGATTTGTTGGCCAAGGGTTATATCAGACCGAGCGTCTCTCCTTGGGGTGCTCCGGTATTGTTTTCTAGAAAGAAGGACGGATCGATGAGACTATGTATTGACTACCGGCAATTGAACAAAGCAACGGTAAAGAATCGCTATCCTTTACCTCGTATCGATGATTTATTTGATCAATTGCAGGGATCGTCAGTATATTCGAAGATTGATTTGCGATCCAAATATCATCAACTGAGGGTTAGAGACAAAGATATTCCTAGGACTGCATTTAGAACCAGGTATGACCATTATGAATTCATAGTCATGCCTTTTGGTCTAACGAATGCACCAGCAGTTTTTATGGGATTGATGAATAGGGAATTTCAAAGATATCTAGATGATTTCGTGATCATATTTATCGATGATATCTTGATTTATTCAAAGAATATGTGTGAACATGCTGATCATCTCCGAATTGTATTGAAAACGTTATGAGAAGAAAAATTATATGCCAAGTTATCCAAATGTGAGTTTTGGTTGCAGCGAGTCGTGTTTCTTGGCCATATAATTTCAGGAGATGGTATATCAGTGGATCCAAGCAAAGTAGAAGCTGTGATCAGTTGGCAAAGACCGACGTCTGTGCCAGAAATTCGAAGTTTTATGGGCTTAGCTGGTTATTATCGTCGATTCATTCGAGATTTTTCATCTATAGCGAAGCCTATTACACAGAAGAATGCACCATTTGTTTGGTCTGAGGCATGTGAAAGGAGTTTTGTTGAACTGAAGAAGAGATTGACTACTGCGCCAGTGTTGACAATCCCTAAAGGTACTGGTGATTTTGTTGTTTATTGTGATGCTTCTCACCAGGGTTTGGGATGTATTTTAATGCAGAAAGGACATGTTGTTGCTTATGCTTCTCGAAAACTGAAACCACATGAGGTTAGGTATCCGATTCATGATCTTGAATTGGCTGCTATCGTTTTTGCATTGAAGATTTGGAGACATTATTTATACTGTGAGAAGTTTGAAATCTTTTCTGATCATAAAAGTCTGAAGTATCTATTCTCACAATCTGAATTGAACATGAGACAACGACGATGGCTTGATTTATTGAAGGATTTTGATTGTGAAATCAAATACTATCCGGGAAAATCTAACGCAGCAGCAGATGCCCTAAGTAGAAAAGTATGTGCTCTATCTTTATCTACTATCGGTGTATCTAATTTGATTGAGAATTGTTGTGTTTTTGGGTATGTATTTGAGACAGTTAGAAGGCCGATGAGAATGTATGCAATCAGTGCTGAGCCATATTTATTGATTCGTATCAAAGAAGCATAGAAAGCTGATCAGAGTGTATATAAATCGATTGAAATGATCAAATCAGGACATCAGTCTGAGTACAAGGTTAGTGATGACGATATCTTGTATGTGAATAACCGAATAGTTGTTCCTAATATTACAGATTTGAGACAGAATATTCTGAAAGAAGCACATTGTAGTCGCTTTAGTGTTCACCCTGGAGGCCGAAAGATGTACAACGACTTGAAGAGTCAGTACTGGTGGAAGCAAATGAAGTCTGATGTGACTGAATTTGTATCTAAATGTTTGAATTGCCAACAGGTGAAAGCTGAAATAAAGAAACCGGGTGGCTTATTACAGAGTTTATCAATTCCTGAATAGAAATGGGATCACATTTCCATGGACTTTGTAACAAAGTTACCGCGATCATCTCGAGGGTGCGATGCTGTTTGGGTGATCATCGACAGGTTGACGAAATCTGCGTGCTTTATTCCTTATCGAATGACTTATCGTCATGATCAAATGGCGGATCTTTATATTCGAGAAGTGGTAAGACTTCATGGTGTACCAAAGTCGATTGTATCTGACCGAGATCCGAGGTTTACTTCACACTTTTGGCATAGCCTACAGGAAGCTCTAGGTACGTGTTTACATTTGAGTACTGCTTACCATCCTCAAACCGACGGTCAATCTGAACGAACAATTCAGACGCTTGAGGATATGCTTAGAGCTGTAGTACTTGATTTTGGTGTTACATGGCAAAATTCTATACCACTCTTGGAATTTTCTTATAACAACAGTTATCAAACGAGTATAAAGATGGCACCATTTGAAGCGTTATATGGGAAGAAATGTCGATCACCGCTGTATTGGGATGATTTTTCTGAGGTACCTGAGTTAGGACCTGATATAATCAGACAGATGACTGAGAAGGTGAAACTGATACAGCAAAGAATGAGAACAGCACAGCACAGACAGACCAGATATGAAAATGTACGACGACGGCCGTTATCTTTTGATCAGGGGGATAGAGTGTTTCTGGAGATTTCACTGTTCAGAGGCACCGTTCGATTTGGTAAACGAGGGAAATTATCTCCGAGGTATATTGGGCCGTATGAGATTCTCGAGAAGATAGGCAATCTAGCTTATCGACTCGCTCTTCCTATGTCTTTATCTGGAATACATGATGTCTTTCATGTATCGATGTTGAGGAATTACATATCTGATGCATCTCATGTGATTCACTCCGATGAAGCTGAATTGGATGACACTCTTAGCTATTTCGAGCAACCTATTCAGATTCTTGATAGAAAGACGAAGCAACTCCGAATGAAGACCATTCCATTGGTGAAGATTCAATGGAATCGACAAGGAGTTGAAGAAGAGACTTGGGAAGTCGAAGAAGATATGAAGCAACGATTTCCTTATTTATTTCATTGATGTGAGTTCTTATTCAGTTTTCAGTTATTTTTATTCTTATGAGCATGCGGACTGCATATCTATTCTGTTTATGAATTCGAGGACGAACTCATGTCTTAGTGGGGGAGAAATGTAAGGCCCGGGATTAATTAGAAATTAATTCGAATTTATTTAATTTTAATCCGAGTATATTTAATTTGGGAATATTTAGAGTTTTGATTTAAATTCTAATATTCTTAAATTATTTAGGATTGAAATTGAATTAAAATAAGGGCCGAGGAGCAAATTGCAATTATTAAAGAAATGATGGGCTAAATTGCAATTAGGATTCAAATTTATCAGATATTAAATTGAATACTCAGCTTATGCACGTGTATGAAGGAGAATTTTCAGAAAAATAAGAACAGAGCTCGTTCTTCCATTTTTCTTTGAGTTTTTGATCTTCAAACCCTTATAACTTTTGCTCCGGATATCCGATTTCGATTCCGAAAAGTGTTCTGGAATCCTTACGACAAGGGCTTAGATTTGGTGTAAGATTTTATATCTTTTAACATGGTTTTAATTTTGAAAATTGATAGATATCAAATATTGAGTTTTCGGTTATGTTGTGAGTTGTGTATTGCGTCTAGTTTCGACACCGGATCAAAGTTGAATGCTTGAAGGGATTGATTATGATTTGTAGCATGTATCTTGACAAGTATAGCTGTTGATATGTTGTTGTATGGCTGAGTTTTATAAGATATATGCTGATATATGAGTTGAGTTACAAGTTTCGAAATCGGGAATTACGTCGGTTATCGATTTTGAATCGCTACGTCGTTTAATCGAGTTTTGGAACTGTTTTGATAGCCGAATTCTGAGTTGATGTTGTTATTGAGATGTTATAAATGTTAAAGAATGTGTATTGTTCAATTTCAGTCACGTTTGGAAGGCCAACAACACGAGACGCCGACTTTGAACCGAAGAAAGTTGATTGAGGTTTGAAGTGGTTTTGATTGATGAAATCTTGATGGTTTTGACTCGTTTCTGAAATGATAGGTTGATATGAAGTTTGATATATGTGTTTTGATTATATCTTACAGATTTGAAGAGTTCAGAACCTCAATAAACGAAGGTATAATGACGACATCGCGAAGTAGGGACTTTGAAACTCAAGAACGATTATCTTTGAGTTGGCCTGCAAAAATCACATACTTGTTTATGTTTTGATTTGATTGTGATGCTGTCGATCCATCTCAGGTAGTGGATCTTTATATTTGAGTTGATATGATGCTATATCGAATTGATTTTAAGCCAAGGTTGCGGTTAACCTTATTTGCGAGTCGTTTACGAATTCATTAGATGGATATCCATGTCAAGATCATTTATGAATCTTGATGGCTTCGAAGTTATATGAATCAATTTGTACTTAAAGCGTTTGAGTACTCTATTTGTTGAGTCGAGTTTGAAATAGAGTTAATATGATTTATTTAACGCTTTCGATATGTTGGTTATACTGAGAATTATATCTCACCGGAGTTTATCCAGTTGTTGTCTTGTTTTGTATGTGTGCATGACAACAGGGAGGGCAGGATCTGATCATCGACGTCATTGACAGCTGGGAGAGAGTCTAGCACGTGAGGGCTCAGGTTGTAGATGATGTTTTGAATGTTAGAAGCAAGGAACTTTAGAACTTGTTGGTTTTGGAATACATGTATAAAACTTGGGATAGTTTGTGTCGTTATCGTTATCGTTTCTTTAGCGACTTGGTTGATGTAATAAAATGCATGTATACTTGCTTGAGACTTTGTTAGATGTATAAATTTGTGTTTACATTAAAGGAAGCAAGTTTTGGAGCTGTCAATTGCCAGGTTTTGAAGCTGTCAATGTTGGAGAACGGTGATCAGATCAATCAGGATTGATACCCGGTGCAGCGGAAGTTTAAAAATTTTTATATGGAACGATTCCATAATGGGTATCAAAACTTTACGATTAAATTGTGTGTGTAAAAATTAAATAACAATTATAAATTTTTACCTCCAATCTCGAATCGAGATTTTGGACACCAACAGATTGCTCTGCTCTTGTTGTATATCCCTAGAGCTGATGGACGAACTGTTCTTCAATCAGGTCCACGAACGGATATTTAATCCCTCTGATAGATTGCACTAGAAAATCTATCAGAAGTTTCTACGAAGAGAATTAACGAATTTGATCCGTTAAACCAGACTGTAATTCAAAATTCACAGACTGGATTTTCCGAGCAGAGGGGAGGGGGGGCGGCGGCCACACTTAAGAAAAATAGGGTTTTTTGAAAATAATTTTGTGACCTGTTGTGTGTAATTTCTGTACTGCAATAACTTATTTATAATGTAGGCCGCTAACAGCTTAGGGCCCATTAGTCATAAGTTCAAGTCTGACAAGCAAAGCCCGCATGTTCAGAAATTAATATAAAATTCATCATGACTCCGATTGATAAACCGATTTCACCAATGTGCACAGAAACCATTTCTGCGCCTTTTAAAGTCAAGATAAATTTTTCTGAATCCGAAATCAGTGATTTCCAAAAATGCCCATCCCTATGTCATTTTAGGAAATCTTACTCCTCTACTCTTAAATAAGAAGTCCAATTTCTTTGTTCATTAAATTTAACTCTTTAAATTTAACTATCTCAACGGGGATTAAAAATCCATTACTCTATGTGACCCTCAATGGTTCAGGGATACAGCTAGCCGTGGGCTCACAACTCCTTGTGACTCGGAACAACAATTTCCGACTTGCCCATCGAATCATGGTAAGAGCGCCTAGCAACATCGCCCCATGATTCCCTAGGTATCACTGATAGTGCCTGCAAGAACCAATATATTTTGGTTAGCGTACAGTACGGTCCCTTCATCCATATATCCCGATCGAATCAACAACCATTGGTAAATCGAGAGTCGTTCGAGATTCGATAACTATGCAATACATCTTGAAGATCAAATAGTGACATCGCATGTGCTACTAAGAAACCATTTCTTAAAACACATCATGTACTCTGGCCAGAGATTCGTCACACTAATATCTCCTCAGATCGCATAGGATATCCACACTCGCAAGTATGTGGTGAATCCTTGACAACAAAGCATCGACTCCTATATGTGTTGTAACTGTACCCAATCCCGACACCTGATGACCCCAATAGAGTCGGTAAACGAGTCAAAGCACAGTACTAGCATATAGAGTCTCAATGATGTTTCAAGTAGTAAGGACTAATGGTGTACAACCAAAACCGCGGACTTTATCCACTCGATAAGTGATAACCACTTGGAAAGTCCGGATAGGGTAGTTCGATCATTCATAATATGAATATCCATTTGCATGCTTCGAACATCTCTATGTTCCCTACCAATGAAACGTGGTACTCTGCATCGCAAATGCTAGTCTCAAACTCGAGCGATCCTTATCCTTATTATCGGACGGCTCAATCGAATAGGAACAGTTTAGAATATACAGTGACTATAAGATGTGTTTCATGATAGACATCCCCATGTTCTACCACATCTTACATACACTATAGTATATTCAAGGTCTTTATCAAAACAACAATAGTATATCACAATATAACAATATGAAGAAAGATAAAGTCATTGCCATTAATAAAAGTGTAAATTATATAAAACAAAAGATTGTTTATACAAAGAGTCATCAAAGCCCTTAGCCACAAGTTGGCTCACCGGGCACCCACTCTTTCAATCTCCCACTTGCCCTAAAGCCAACTAGTCATACTACGAAGACCCATTGCTTCGCGATGTTTGTCAAATAATGGTCCTGGCAAGGGCTTAGTAAGTGGATCAGCGATATTGTCTGCAGAGGCCACTCTTTCGACAGTGATGTCTCCTCTTTCCACAATCTCCCGGATGATGTGGTATTTTCTCAGTACATGTTTGGATCTTTGATGAGACCTTGGTTCCTTTGCCTGAGCAACGACACCCGTGTTGTCACAGTACACCGGGACTGGACCAACAACTTCAGGAATAACGCCCAACTCTTGGACGAAATTCCTCATCCAAACAGCCTCTTTAGCATCAGCTGATGCTGCAATGTATTCTGCCTCAGTGGTGGAATCCGCTGTGGTGTCCTGCTTGGAACTCTTCCAAGAGACAGCACCGCCATTGAGCATGAACACAAATCCAGAGGTTGACTTCGAGTCATCCACGTCACTTTGGAAGCTAGAGTCGGTATAGCCTTCCAATTTTAGTTCTCTTCCTCCATATACCATGAACATATTCTTAGTCCTTCGTAAGTACTTAAGAATGTCCTTCACGGCTTTCCAAGGCATTTGACCGGGATTAGCTTGATATCTGCTCGTGACACTCAGAGCAAATGCTTCATCCGGTCTGGTAGATATCATCCCATACATGATACTACCTATGGCTGACGCATATGGTACATGTGTCATTTTCTCTATCTCTTCATCAGTCTTGGGACACATAGACTTGGATAGAGAAACTCCATGACACATGGGTAGTGTCCTCTCTTGGACCCATCCATTGAAAACCGTTTCAAGATGGTGTCGATGTAGGTTGATTGAGTGAGTCCTATCATTCTCTTAGATCTATCTCTATAGATCTGTATCCCTAGAATATAGGATGTCTCACCCAAATCCTTCATCGAGAATCTACCTGATAACCATATCTTTGTTGACTGCAACATCCCTACATCATTCCCAATGAGTAGGATGTCATCAACATAAAGTACTAAGAATGTCACAGCATCCTTAACTACTTTCTTGTACACGCATGGTTTCTCCGGTTCTTGATGAAACCAAAATCCTTTATTGTTTCATCAAATTTCTGGTTCCAACTTCTTGATGCTTGTTTTAGACCATAGATTGATCTCTGAAGCTTGCATACCTTATGCTCGCTTCCCATGGATGTGTATCCCTCAGGCTGCATCATATAGATTTCTTCCTTAATGTCTCCATTAAGAAAAACAGTCTTCACATCCATTTGTCATATCTCATAGTCATACCAAGCAGCTATGGCAATAAGGATTCTTATGGACTTGAACATTGCAACTGGTGAAAAGGTTTTATCATAGTCAACTCCTTGTCTTTGAGTATAACCTTTCGCCACCAATCGCGCCTTGTAGGTCAATACCTTACCATCAGGCCCAAGCTTTCTCTTGTAGATCCATTTACACCCTATTGGAACAATTCCATCGGGAGGATCTACTAAAGACCAAACTTGGTTTGTATGCATCGAATCTATTTCCGACTGCATAGCTTCAAGCCATAAATTTGAATCCGCATCAGAAATTTCTTCCTTGAAGTTTCTTGGATCACATCCAACATTGGGTTCATCTTGATCCCCTTCAAGAAGAATACCATATCGAATAGGAGGTCTATAAGTCCTCTCGGATCTTCTAGGTATAGGCGTGTCTATCAATGGTTCCTGAGGTGTAGGATCGTTATTTTGTATTTCGGGTTCTTCTCGAATTTCTTCGAGTTCCATCATCTCGCCTTTCTTATCCAATAAGAACTCCTTCTCCAAGAAGGTGGCATTCCTTGAAACAAACACCTTTGTTTCAGCAGGATGATAGAAATAATATCCGATTGAATTCTTCGGATACCCTACAAAATAACATAAGGTGGATCGACTATCCAACTTATCTCCCACTGTCTGCTTCACGTAAGCAGGACATCCCCAAATCTTCAAGTACGAATACTTAGGAGCTTTGCCATTCCATAACTCGTATGGTGTTTTGTCCACTGCTTTAGTGTGGACGTTGTTCAATAACAATACCGCCGTTTCAAGCGCGTAGCCCCAAAACGAAGGTGGAAGCTCAGTGAAGCTCATCATGGATCGAACCATGTCCAACAAAGTTCGATTACGACGCTCCGATACACCATTCAGCTGTGGTGTCATAGGAGGAGTCCACTGAGAGAGAATCTCATTCTCTTTTAGATAGTCCAAAAACTCGGTACTTAAGTATTCTCCACCTCGATCAGATCGAAGTGCTTTAGTACTTTTACCTAACTTGTTTTCTACTTCAGCCTTGAATTCTTTGAACTTTTCAAATGCTTCAGACTTATATTTCATTAAATATAAATACCCATACCTTGAATAATCATCAGTAAAGGTAATGAAGTAGGTGTGGCCATATTGAGTACCAATTCTAAATGGACCACAAACGTCTGTATGGATCAAATCCAACAGATTTTGACTACGCTCAGGTTTCCCCTTAAAAGGAGATTTAGTCATTTTTTCTTTCAGGCAGGATTCACAAGTAGGTAGAGAATTAATATCAGACATATCAAACATGCCCTCTCCCACTAGCTTGTTCATCCTCCTTGAGGAAATATGACCTAGCCTAGCATGCCAAAGGTTTGCCGGGTTTTGACTATCGATTTTCCTTTTGTTTGTTGTTGCCGTTTTATCAACATAATTTATTGGAACGTCTTTTAGTTTTATGTTGTATAGATCGTTTTCAAGTTGTCCATTTCCAATCAAATATTCATTCTTGTAAATATTGCAAATCACATTCACAAAATTGCAAGAATAACCATCTCTATCAAGCATAGAAACAGAAATAATGTTTTTAATCAAATCTGGAACAAATAAAACATCTCTCAAAATTAACTTAAAACCGTTCTGTAAAATTAAATAAATATCTCCCACAGCTTTAGCTTCAACTCTGGAACCATTTCCGAGCCTCAGCTGGGTCTCACCCATTCTAAGCCTGCGACTTTTTGTCATCAACTGCAAATCATTGCAAATGTGAGATCCACATCCGGTATCCAATACCCAAGAAGTAGTATTAAGTGAAACATTTATTTCAATATAGAACATACCCTTCGCAGTTCGCAACTGCTCTAGATATTCCTTGCAGTTACGCTTCCAATGACCGGGCTTCTTGCAGTAATGGCAAACATCCTTGGACTTTTTCATGTTTGAAGCCTTTGTCTTGTACTTCTTCTCGGGTTCGATTTTCTTGGGTGGGGCAGAACGTTTCTTACCCTTTGTACTTGGCCCTTTCTTAGCAGAAGAAGAGGAGCCCACCAAGAAAGCCGGTTTATCCTTCTTTAAAGTGGATTCATATGTTACAAGCATATTGACCATCTCTTCAAGGGAGGCCTCTATCTTGTTCATATTGAAATACACCACAAATCCGTCAAACGAAGACGGAAGAGATAGAAGTAGTAAGTCCACGTTGAGTTCATGCTCCAACACCAAATCAAGCGTTACCAACTTCTGTATGAGCCAAATCACTCGTACCCCATGATCACGGACCAAAGTTCCTTGACGCATGCGACACGTCATTAGCTCCTTTACAGTAGCGAACCTTTCAGCTCTCGATTGAGCCCCAAAAAGTTCCTTGAGTTGTACGTGAATGTCAGCAGCATTCACGGTGTCCTCAAATCGCCTCTGGAGTTCATCAGACATCGAGGCTTGCATATAGCATTTGGCCTTGATATCATGGTCCCACCATGTATCAAGTTTGGCTAACTCTTCCGGACTTATGTCAGCTGGTGCTTCCTTCGGAGGAGATTTTTCTAACACGTAGAGCATCTTCTCCGAAGTCAAGACAATCTTCAACTTACGGAACCATTCCGTATAGTTTGCGCCAGTCAATTTATTTTGTTCGAGGATCGAGAAAAGTGGATTACGCGAATTCATCTTTATGAAATACTGAAAAGAAACAGACAAATATCAGTGATTGTTTAATTAATTTACTAAGACATAAAATAGGCGAAATTTATTTTATTAATCTCACTCCCACTATTTTAACGATTTCAATACCCTCTAGTGAAAACGGGAAACTGTTTTCCTTAGTGAGAACATGGAGTCCAATTGACAAACTATGGTCCCGAATAATATCAGCCAACCACAATTTTCAAAAGGTAGAGCCCAATTGCTTCCAAAGCAACCTCCACGTTTTTACCTCATGTCCAATAAGGGCCCAATAATATGACGCCGTTTATTGTGACATGTCAAGATGACCCATCAATATTAAGTTGTGATGGACGGTCGCCATGTGGATCCCCCAATAATATGAGCCGATCCCATGGGAGTTCCACCCAACTTACAATATGTGTCGATCCAATGTACAACTTTCCGACGAACGGGCCCCCCAATAATATGAGCCGGACCGTATCCGCGGGTAGCATCTCATACATTGATCGTTGATGGAAGGTAGGAACATTTAAACAATTTTAAATTTCCTTTATTTATCTTGATATCAATTTTAAATCATATTTAAAATGAGGGATTTTAATTTTGAAAATTTGTCTCATCATTTTTAAAATTTTGTATGCTTGCCGGATTCACACAATTTAGTCTAAAACATGCATACAACAATAATATCACATATTATATAGGATGATCGATTCCATTTCTAATCGACCAGTGGTTGCCAATCACGAGTCTTAGTCCAATCCTAGGTAATATGCAGTATGCAATGCAATCCTATTACATTGAGCTTCCAATTTACATTTCTTCTGTCTTTATTATCTGCTGGGCCCACCTCCATCTTCAAATCTTCATCTCCCACTAAGTCTAATGTATTTACAATAAATAACCATGACAAGTAGGGGATACATTTCAAGGGGTGGGAACGGGCCATAAACCAGACCCACTTTTATTACATATGACAATTCATATTGGGCCATAAACCAGGCCCATTAATAAATCCAACAACAATAAAAACAAATGTAAATTCCTAACATACACCTACAAAATTGGTCATGGCAATCGATCATCCTTATCCAATAACATTTAATTCAAAATTAATTTATTGGATAACATGCAATGGCAATTTAAATTTAAAAGGATAACATCATATTCCATATATAAAATCTTATTTTACATACAAAATCATATTTTATCTTTTTATCAAATAAAATCATATTTTATCTATAAAATCCAATTTTATACATAAAATCATATTTTACTCAATATATCCATAAGATCATATCTTATCATCAATTGTACCAAAAATAATTAATTTCATAAAATCTGATTTAAAATATATAAATTTTCCAAAAATTCAAATTTATCCAAAAATCAATTTTAAAATTTTCGGATTCGAACAATTCGATCTGACGCCTCGTGGACTAATCAAAAACAATTTTCGATCGGACCAAAAATAGAATTTTAACATATTAAAATTTAATTTTAAAATTAAAAAATTAATTTTTCGCGGGCCGCCCGGGACACTCCCGGGCTGCCCGCGCCCCAAAGGGCTCGGGCCGGGCAGCCCGGCTGCCCCTAGGGCAGCGACGATTGCTGCCCTGGGCAGCGATCACGTCGCTGCTCATGGGCAGCGACCATCGCTGCCCCCCCCCCCGGGCAGCGATCCAATCGCTGCCCGGGTTTTGCTCGAAAAAAAATTTTTATTTTAAAATATTTATTTTGTTTCAAAAACCGAGGCTTAAAAATTTTTGTACAATCGATTAATTTAATCGCTTGATCTGAGCAACCTTGCTCTGATACCATTGTTGGAGAACGGTGATCAGATCAATCAGGATTGATACCCGGTGCAGCGGAAGTTTAAAATTTTTTATATGAAACGATTCCATAATGGGTATCAAAACTTTACGATTAAATTGTGTGTGTAAAAATTAAATAACAATTATAAATTTTTACCTCCAATCTCGAATCGAGATTTTGGACACCAACAGATTGCTCTGCTCTTGTTGTATATCCCGGGAACTGATGGACGAACTGTTCTTCAATTAGGTCCACGAACGGATATTTAATCCCTCTGATAGATTGCACTAGAAAATCTATCAGAAGTTTCTACGAAGAGAATTAACGAATTTGATCCGTTAAACCAGACTGTAATTCAAAATTCACAGACTGGATTTTCCGAGCAGAGGGGAGGGGGGGCGGCGGCCACACTTAAGAAAAATAGGGTTTTTCGAAAATAATTTTGTGACCTGTTGTGTGTAATTTCTGTACTGCAATAACTTATTTATAATGTAGGCCGCTAACAGCTTAGGGCCCATTAGTCATAAGTTCAAGCCCGACAAGCAAAGCCCGCATGTTCAGAAATTAATATAAAATTCATCATGACTCCGATTGATAAACCGATTTCACCAATGTGCACAGAAACCATTTCTACGCCTTTTAAAGTCAAGATAAATTTTTCTGAATCCGAATTCAGTGATTTCCAAAAATGCCCATCCCTATGTCATTTTAGGAAATCTTACTCCTCTACTCTTAAATAAGAAGTCCAACTTCTTTGTTCATTAAATTTAACTCTTTAAATTTAACTATCTCAACGGGGATTAAAAATCCATTACTCTGTGTGACCCTCAATGGTTCAGGGATACAGCTAGCCGTGGGCTCACAACTCCTTGTGACTCGGAACAACAATTTCCGACTTGCCCATCGAATCATGGTAAGAGCGCCTAGCAACATCGTCTCATGATTCCCTAGGTATCACTGATAGTGCCTGCAAGAACCAATAGATTTTGGTTAGCGTACAGTACGGTCCCTTCATCCATATATCCCGATCGAATCAACAACCATTGGTAAATCGAGAGTCGTTCGAGATTCGATAACTATGCAATACATCTTGAAGATCAAATAGTGACATCGCATGTGCTACTATGAAACCATTTCTTAAAACACATCATGTACTCTGGCCAGAGATTCGTCACACTAATATCTCCTCAGATCGCATAGGATATCCACACTCGCAAGTATGTGGTGAATCCTTGACAACAAAGCATCGACTCCTATATGTGTTGTAACTGTACCCAATCCCGACACCTGATGACCCCAATATAGTCGGTAAACGAGTCAAAGCACATTACTAGCATATAGAGTCTCAATGATGTTTCAAGTAGTAAGGACTAATGGTGTACAATCAAAACCGCGGACTTTATCCACTCGATAAGTGATAACCACTTGGAATGTCCGGATAGGGTAGTTCGATCATTCATCATATGAATATCCATTTGCATGCTTCGAACATCTCTATGTTCCCTACCAATGAAACGTGGTACTCTGCATCGCAAATGCTAGTCTCAAACTCGAGCGATCCTTATCCTTATTATCGGACGGCTCAATCGACTAGGAACAGTTTAGAATATACAGTGACTATAAGATGTGTTTCATGATAGACATCCCCATGTTCTACCACATCTTACATACACTATAGTATATTCAAGGTCTTTATCAAAACAACAATAGTATATCACAATATAACAATATGAAGAAAGATAAAGTCATTGCCATTAATAAAAGTGTAAATTATATAAAACAAAATATTGTTTATACAAAGAGTCATCAAAGCCCTTAGCCACAAGTTGGCTCACCGGGCACCCACTCTTTCTGTCAAATGTGGGCAAGAATCTGCCAGGGCCGTGCTCGAGCTGCAGAAAACAGCAGCCCGAGCGCAGCCCGGGGCAGAAAGTTCTGCCTCGAAATGGGCAGGGCGCGCCCGAGCGGCGCTTTTCAGCCGCTCGAGCGCAACCTATTTTTTTTTTAAAAAAAAATAAATTTTTTGTTTGTTACAGCTTCGGATGCTTGGTGATTGCTTATTCATTAATTGCCCTTAAGATTTGAGATTAGCAACCCGAGGCCCCACATATTTGATACATTTTTTCTATTTAGAACAAACTTTTTATATAAAAGTATCACGTCGAACTATTTAGAACAAACTTTTATATAAAAGTTTCACGTCTGGCATAACATTGTCCTTCTCCCCGATGTATCCTTTTGGGAAATTTTAGATATAATGTTTCGAAAAACATTAACTTCGTCTCGATGAAGTAGTTATTTTAAAAAAATTAATTATGACACATTAGATTTTTATATGACGTATCTGTTTATAAAATATTTAACTCATGGCTTTTGCTTTCTTTTCAATTCTAGCGACTTGTTTTTCATTTTTAAATATATAATTCACATTTTGATTGTAAGTCATAATTTGCGTGCGTCATTTGTCAATCTATTCTATTATAATTTAATTTTGAATAGTATAAATTTTTTGAGCCAATTGGCAAGTTGGTAGCTAGTGTGAATAAGTCGAAGCATACTTGTGACGTCTTCAAAACTTGTAAAACTTAATGGTTAAGTAATTAATATTTAAGGATATGAATGAATACCCATGTTAACCCATTATTTAGATGGGCATCTCGAGAGCCCATTTAAATTGTAATGAATTTCAAATACCTAATTTCTTTTTAAAAAAAACATGGAAACGAATTCAAAAGCAAGTGTTAAAAGATTTATTTTGCCGTATATACATGGGCTACATTTGATGCACAACCAAGGAAACTGAGTAGGATTGCCTAATCACCAAATGACTGGGTTGCATAAACATCAAGAGTGCATTGGATAAAACAAAAAAAAAAAAAAAAGTGCATTGGATGATTGAGGGTGTACACGTAGAGGATAGCAAGCTGTTGTAACTGATCTAACAACCAACCAACTTGGTTGCAGCTATAGTTTTTCATATAAGAAGGAGGGAGAGGTACGCAGAAGTGTATAAGCTCACATTTTATCACTCTCTCATACTCTTGAGCTGCCAAGGGTTTAGATTAGTGTTTATACTTGTATATCTAATATCCTTTGATTCCTGGTATATGCATTGTAACTCCAAGATAGTTCATGGATATAATTGGTATAAACCAAACTCAGATTTCAATATCTTGAAGGAAGCTTTTGAGCCTTGGGCCAGAGTGGGTCCGTTTTTTTTATGCAAGTCAGATGTTCATGTGATCATCTCACTTGCATAAAATATGGACCGTTGGATACCCCAGTGGGCACTACCCCAATGGGGTGGCATCGACACTTTCTCAGAGTGGATGTAGGATCTTGTGATCCAAACCACTATATATCGTTTGTCCCTATTTTGATTCTTTGCATATTTTGATTCTTCTTGATCATTGCATCTTGTTGTTTCTAGCCGTGAATTTGATCGGTTGATACACATTAATATTGCTTGCATCGATCAGGATTACTGATAGTTGTGTTAGTGTTGCATGTTTTAATATCGTTTTGTTGTTGTTTTGCATACATTTATGTGTTTTAATTACGTGTTTTGTTCGTATTTCATTTATCGTGTCTTCATAACATGCTTTCGGGTTTATTTTGTAGGATGTGGCACTTTAAAGGAAAAAATGGACAGAAACAATCTCGCTCGATTTGCGGAGTTCAACCAATCGAGCGAGAGAGAGAGTGAACAAGGAAGAATTGAAATCAAAAGTTTTTTGGCTCGATCTGCTGAACTCAACAGATCAAGCGGCCAGAAGAAAAAAAGCAGATTTCGGGACAGAGTTTTGCTCACTCGATCTGCTAAACTCAGCAGATCGAGCGAGCCGCGCAGTTCGGGAAAAAAAATCCTTAAATTAGGAAACTCTATTTTTAAGGACTCTAGTCTTTTATTAGGTATTTATTCCGTTTTTCTGAGATCTTTTAGGGGACTAAGAGGGAGATAACGTGAAGGAGGCTTGGAGGCTAGGTTTTCTTCTACTATTCTTAGATTTCTTCTCTTCTTTTGATTTTTCTTGCAAATTTTCATGAATATTTGTGGCTAGACTTTAGAACTTGGTTGAGAAAGACAAGCCCTTGAATTTATTTATTTGTGAGATTTTGATTTTCAGTGTTTGATTATTATTGAGTATCAAGAGTTGTTTGGAATTGATTTCCATGCTTGTGTGTTTGATTCTTAGATTGATCACCTGATGATTTTTCATACAATCTACTGCTAAATTAAAATTCAAATATGTGATTGTTTGAATCATCTAATTTGTGAAGCAACTGCAATTAATAATCATCCACTTGTTGTTGGAAAACGGTGTTCAGATCAATCAGAATTGATACCCGGTGCAGCGGAAGTTTTAAAATTTTATATGGAACGATTCCATATCATGGGTATCAAAACTTTACGATTAAATTGTGCGTGTAAAAATTAAATAACAATTTAAATTTTTACCTTGAATCTCGAAACGAGATTATGGACACCAACAGATAACTCTGCTCTTGTTGTATATCCCAGGAACTGATGGACGAACAATTCTTCAATCAGGTCTACGAACAGAAGTTTAATCCCTCTGATAGATTGCACTAGAAAATCTATCAGAAGTTTCTACGAAGAGAATTAACGAATTTGATCCGTTAAACCAGACTGCAAATTCGAAATTCACAGGCTGGATTTCAGAGAGAAAACACAGAGAGGGGGGCGGCCACTCTAGGTCTCAAAAACCCTAGTGTTCGAAATTATGAGCCTTTGTTCTATAATTTCTGTACTGCAATAACTTATTTATAATGTGGGCTGCTAACAGCTTAGGGCCCATTAGTCATAAGTTCAAGCCTGACAAACAAAGCCCGCATGTTCAGAAATTAATATAAAATTCATCGTGACTCAGATTGATAAATCAATTTCACCAATGTGCACAGAAACCATTTCTGCACCTTTTAAAGTCAAGATAAATTTTCTGAATCCGAATTCAGTGATTTCCAAGAATGCCCATCCCTATGTCATTTTAGGAAATCTTACTCTTCTACTCTGATATAAGAAGTCCCACTTCTTTATTCACTAAATTTAACTCTTTAAATTTAATTATCTCAACGGGGATTAAAAATCCATTACTTGTGTAACCCTCAATGGTTCAGGGATACAGCTAGCCGTGGGCTCACAACTCCTTGTGACTCGGAACAACAATTTCCGACTTGCCCATCGAATCATGGTAAGAGCGCCTAGCAACATCGCCCCATGATTCCTTAGGTATCACTGATAGTGCCTGCAAGAACCAATAGATTTTGGTTAGCGTACAGTACGGTCCCTTCATCCATATATTCCGATCGAACCAACAACCATTGGTAAATCGAGAGTCGTTCGAGATTCGATAACTATGCAATGCATCTTGAAGATCAAATAGTGACATCGCATGTGCTACTAAGAAACCATTTCTTAAAACACATCATGTACTTTGGCCAGAGATTCGTCACACTAATATCTCCTCAGATTTCATAGGATATCCACACTAGCAAGTATGTGGTGAATCCTTGACAACAAAGCATCGACTCCTATATGTATCGTAATTGTACCCAATCCCGACACCTGATGACCCCAATAGAGTCGGTAAACGAGTCAAAGTACAGTACTAGCATATAGAGTCTCAATGATGTTTCAAGTAGTAAGGACTAATGGTGTACAACCAAAACCGCGGACTTCATCCACTCGATAAGTGATAACCACTTGGAAAGTCCAGATAGGATAGTTCGATCATTCATCGTATGAATATCTATTTGCATGCTTTGAACATCTCAATGTTCCATACCAATGAAACGTGGTACTCGGCATCGCAAATGCTAGACTCAATCTCAAGCGATCCTTATCCTTATTAACGGATGGCTCAATCGACTAGAAACTGTTTAGAATATACAGTGACTATAAGATGTGTTTCATGATAGCCATCCCCATGTGCTACCACATCTTACATACACTATAGTATATTCAAGGTCTTCATCTAAACATCTTATAGTATGTCACAACATAATAATATGATAAAAGATAAAGTAAACGCCTTTATAAAAGTGTAAATTATATTAAACAAAAGATTGTTTATACATAGAGTCATAAAAGCCCTTAGCCACAAGTTGGCTCACCGGGCACCCACTCTTTCAATCTCCCACTTGCCCTAAAGCCAACTAGTCATACTACGCAGTCCCATTGCTTCGCGATGTTTGTCAAATAATGGTCCTGGCAAGGGCTTAGTAAGTGGATCAGCGATATTGTCAGCATAGGCCACTCTCTCGACAGTGATGTCTCCTCTTTCCACGATCTCCCGGATGATGTGGTATTTCCTCAGTACGTGTTTGGATATTTGATGAGACCTTGGTTCCTTTGCCTGAGCAACGGCACCCGTGTTGTCACAGTACACCGGGACTGGACCAACAGCTTCAGGAATGACGCCCAACTCATGGACGAAATTCCTCATCCAAACGGCCTCTTTAGCAGCAGCTGATGCCGCAATGTATTCTGCCTCAGTGGTGGAATCCGCTGTGGTGTCCTGCTTGGAACTCTTCCAAGAGACAGCACCGCCATTGAGCATGAACACAAATCCAGAAGTTGACTTCGAGCCATCCACGTCACTTTGGAAGCTAGAGTCGGTATAGCCTTCCAATTTCAGTTCTCTTCCTCCATATACCATGAACATATTCTTAGTCCTTCGTAAGTACTTAAGAATGTCCTTCACGACTTTCCAATGCATTTGACCGGGATTGGCTTGATATCTGCTCGTGACACTCAGAGCAAATGCTACATCCGGTCTGGTAGATATCATCCCATACATGATACTACCTATGACTGATGCATATGGTACATGTGTCATTTTTTCTATCTCTTCATCAGTCTTGGGACACATGGACTTGGATAGAGAAACTCCATGACACATAGGTAGATGTCCTCTCTTGGACCCATCCATTAAAAACCTTTTCAATATGGTTTCGATGTAAGTTGATTGAGTGAGTCCTATCATTCTTTTAGATCTATCTCTATAGATCTGTATCCCTAGAATATAGGATGCCTCACCCAAATCCTTCATCGAGAATCTACCTGATAACCATATCTTCGTTGACTGTAACATCCCTACGTCATTCCCAATGAGTAGGATGTCATCAACATAAAGTACTAAGAATATCACAGCATCCTTAACTACTTTCTTGTACACGCACGGTTCCTCCGGGTTCTTGATGAAACCAAAATCCTTTATTGTTTCATCAAATTTCTGGTTCCAACTTCTTGATGCTTGTTTGAGACCATAGATCGATCTCTGAAGCTTGCATACCTTATGCTCGCTTCCCATGGATGTGTATCCCTCAGGCTGCGTCATATAGATCTCTTCCTTAATGTTTCCATTAAGAAATGCAGTCTTCACATCCATTTGCCATATCTCATAGTCATACCAAGCAGCTATGGCAATAAGGATTCTTATGGACTTGAACATTGCAACTGGTGAAAAGGTTTCATCATAGTCAACTCCTTGTCTTTGAGTATAACCTTTTGCCACCAATCGTGCCTTGTAGGTCAATACCTTACCATCAGGCCCAAGCTTTCTCTTTTAGATCCATTTACACCCTATTGGAACAATTCCATCAAGAGGATCTACTAAAGACCAAACTTGGTTTGTATGCATCGAATCTATTTCCGACTGCATAGCTTCAAGCCATAAATTTGAATCCGCATCAGAAATTGCTTCCTTGAAGTTTCTTGGATCACATCCAACGTCGGGTTCATCTTGATCCCCTTCAAGAAGAAGACTATATCGAATAGGAGGTCTAGAAGTCCTCTCGGATCTTCTAGGTATAGGTGTGTCCTCTGAAGATTCTTGAGGTATGAGATCATTATTTTGTATTTCGGGTTCTTCTCGAATTTCTTCGAGTTCCATCATCTCGCCTTTCTTATCCAATAAGAACTCCTTCTCCAAGAAGGTGGCATTCCTTGAAACAAACACTTTTGTTTCAGTAGGATGATAGAAATAATATCCGATTGAATTCTTCGGATACCCTACGAAATAACATAAGGTGGATCGACTATCCAACTTATCTCCCACTGTCTGCTTCACGTAAGCAGGACATCCCCAAATCCTCAAGTACGAATACTTATGAGCTTTGCCATTCCATAACTCGTACGGTGTTTTGTTCACTGCTTTAGTATGAACGTTGTTCAACAACAAAACCGCTGTTTCAAGCGCGTAGCCCCAAAACAAAGGTGGAAGCTCAGTGAAGCTCATCATGGATCGAACCATGTCCAACAAAGTTCGATTACGACGCTCCGATACACCATTCAGCTGAGGTGTCATAGGAGGAGTCCACTGAGAGAGAATCCCATTCTCTTTTAGATAGTCCAAAAACTCGGTACTTAAGTATTCTCCACCTCGATCCGACCGAAGTGCTTTAATACTTTTACCTAGCTTGTTTTCTACTTCAGCCTTGAATTCTTTGAACTTTTCAAATGCTTCAGACTTATATTTCATTAAATATAAATACCCATACCTTGAATAATCATCAGTAAAGGTAATGAAGTAGGTGTGGCCAAATTGAGTACCAATTCTAAATGGACCACAAACATCTGTATGGATCAAATCCAACAGATTTTGACTACGCTCAGGTTTCCCCTTGAATGGAGATTTAGTCATTTTTCCTTTCAGGCAGGATTCACAAGTAGGTAGAGAGTTAATATCAGACATATCAAACATGCCCTCTCCCACTAGCTTGTTCATCCTCCTTGAGGAAATATGACCTAGCCTAGCATGCCAAAGGTTTGCCAAGTTTTGACTATCGATTTTCCTTTTGTTCATTGTTACCGGTTTATCAACATAATTTATTGGAACGTCTTTTAATTTTAAGTTATATAGATCATTTTCAAGTTGTCAATTTCCAATCAAACATTCATTCTTGTAAATATTGCAAATTTCATTCACAAAATTGCAAGAAAAACCATCTCTATCAAGCATAGAAACAGAAATAATGTTTTTAATCAAATCTGGAACAAATAAAACATCTTTCAAAAGTAACTTAAAATCGTTCTGCAAAATTAAATAAACGTCTCCCACAGCTTTGGCTTCAACTCTAGAACCATTTCCAAGTCTCAGCTGGGTCTCACCCATTCTAAGCTTGCGACTTCTTGTCATCACCTGCAAATCATTGCAAATGTGAGATCCACATCCGGTATCCAATACCCAAGAAGTAGTATTAAGTGAAACATTTATTTCAATATAAAACATACCCTTCGCAGTTCGCAACTGCTCTAGATATTCCTTGCAGTTACGTTTCCAATGACCGGGTTTCTTGCAGTGATGGCAAACATCCTTGGACTTTTCCATGTTTGAAGCCTTTGTCTTGTTCTTCTTCTCAGGTCCGGTTTTCTTGGATGGGGCAGAACGTTTCTTACCCTTTGTACTTGGCCCCTTCTTAGCAGAAGAAGAGGAGTCCACCAAGAGAACCGGTTTATCCTTATTTAAAGTGGCTTCATAAGTTACAAGCATATTGACCATCTCTTCAAGGGAGGCCTCTATCTTGTTCATATTGAAATTCACCACAAAACCGTCAAACGATGAAGGAAGAGAGAGAAGTAATAAGTCCACATTGAGTTCATGCTCCATTACCAAATCAAGCGTTACCAACTTCTGTATGAGCCAAATCACGCGTACCCCATGATCACGGACCGAAGTTCCTTCACGCATGCGACACGTCATTAACTCTTTTACAGTAGCGAACCTTTCAGCTCTCGATTGAGCCCCAAAAAGTTCCTTGAGTTGTACGTGAATGTCAGCAGCATTCACGGTATCCTCAAATCGCCTCTGGAGTTCATCAGACATCGAAGCTTGCATATAGAATTTGGCCTTGATATCATGGTCCCATCATTTATCAAGTTTGGCCAACTCTTCCGGACTTATATTAGCTGGTGCTTCCTTCGGAGGAGATTTTTCTAACACGTAGAGCATCTTCTCCGAGGTCAAGACAATCTTCAACTTACGGAACCATTCCTTATAGTTTGCGCCAGTCAGTTTATTTTGTTCGAGAATAGAGAATAGTGGATTGCGCGAATTCATCTTAATGAAATACTGAAAAGAAACAGACAATAATCAGTGATTGTTTAATTAATTTACTAAGACATAAAATAGGCAAAATTTATTTTATGAATCTCACTCCCACTATTTTAACGATTTCACTACCCTCTAGTGAAAACGGAAAACTGTTTTCCTTAGTGGGAACATGGAGTCCAATTGACAAACTATAGTCCCGAATAATATCAGCAAACCACAATTTTCAAAAGGTAGAGCCCAATTGCTTCCAAAGCAACCTCCACGTTTTTACCTCATGTCCAATAAGGGCCCAATAATATGACGCCGTTTATTGTGACATGTCAAGATGACCCATCAATATTAAGTTGTGATGGACGGTCGCCATGTGGATCCCCAATAATATGAGCAAATCCCATGGGAGTTCCACCCAACTTACAACATGTGTCGATCCAATGTACAGCTTTTCGACGAACGGGCCACCCCAATAATATGAGCCGGACCGTATCCGCGGGTAGCATCTCATACATTGTTCGTTGATGGAAGGCAGGAACATTTAAACAATATTTAGATTCCCTTTATTTATATTGATATCAATTTTAAATCATATTTAAAATGAGGGATTTTAATTTTTGAAAATTTGTCTCATCATTTAAAATTTGTATGCTTACGGGATTCATACAATTTAGTCTAAACATGCATACAACGATAATATCATATATTATATTTTAGGATGATCGATTCCATTACTAATCGACCCGTGGTTGCCAATCACGAGTCTAAGTCCAATCCTAGGTGATATGCAAGTATGCAATGCAATCCTATTACATTGTGCTTTCAATTTACATTTCTTCAGTCTTTATTGTCTGTTGGGCCCACCTCCGTCTTCAAATCTTCATCTCCCACTAAGTATAATGTATTTACAATAAATAACTATGACATGTAGGGGATACATTTTAAGGGGTGGGAACGGGCCATAAACCAGGCCCACTTTTATTACATATGACAATTCATATTGGGCCATAAACCAGGCCCATTAATAAATCCAACAACAATAAAAACAAATGTAAATTCCCTAACATACACCTACAAAATTGGTCATGGCAATCGATCATCCTTATCCAATAATATTTAATTCAAAATTAATTTATTGGATAACATGCAATGACAATTAAATTAAAAAGGATAAAATCATATTCCATATATAAAATCTTATTTTACATACAAAATCATATTTTATCTTTTTATCAAATAAAATCATATTTTACATATAAAATCCAATTTTATACATAAAATCATATTTTACTCAATATTTCCATAAGATCATATCTTATCATCAATTGTACCAAATATAATTAATTTCATAAAATCTGATTTAACGGATAAAATCTATAAATTTTTCAAAAATTCAAATTTATCCAAAAACCAATTTTAAAATTTTCGGACTCGAACAATTCGATCCGACGCCTCGTGGACCAATCAAAAACAATTTTCGATCGGACCAAAAATAGAATTTTAACATATTAAAATTTTAATTAAAAAATAAAAATTAATTTTCCCGGGCCGCCCGGGACGATCCCGGGCAGCCCGTCGCTGCCCTGCGCAGCGCCGTGCGCTGCGCTGGGCAGCGACCATCGCTGCCCGTGTTTTGCCCGTCAAAAAATTTAATTTTTAAAATTTGTTTTGTTTCAAAAACCGAGGCTTAAAAAATTTTGTACAATCGATTAATTTAATCGTTTGATCTGAGCAACCTGGCTCTGATACCACTGTTGGAAAACGGTGTTCAGATCAATCAGAATTGATACCCGGTGCAGCGGAAGTTTTAAAATTTTATATGGAACGATTCCATATCATGGGTATCAAAACTTTACGATTAAATTGTGCGTGTAAAAATTAAATAACAATTTAAATTTTTACCTTGAATCTCGAAACGAGATTATGGACACCAACAGATAACTCTGCTCTTGTTGTATATCCCAGGAACTGATGGACGAACAATTCTTCAATCAGGTCCACGAACAGAAGTTTAATCCCTCTGATAGATTGCACTAGAAAATCTATCAGAAGTTTCTACGAAGAGAATTAACGAATTTGATCCGTTAAACCAGACTGCAAATTCGAAATTCACGGGCTGGATTTCAGAGAGAAAACACAGAGAGGGGGGCGGCCACTCTAGGTCTCAAAAACCCTAGTGTTCGAAATTATGAGCCTCTGTTCTATAATTTCTGTACTGCAATAACTTATTTATAATGTGGGCTGCTAACAGCTTAGGGCTCATTAGTCATAAGTTCAAGCCTGACAAACAAAGCCCGCATGTTCAGAAATTAATATAAAATTCATCGTGACTCAGATTGATAAACCAATTTCACCAATGTGCACAGAATCCATTTCTGCACCTTTTAAAGTCAAGATAAATTTTCTGAATCCGAATTCAGTGATTTCCAAAAATGCCCATCCCTATGTCATTTTAGGAAATCTTACTCTTCTACTCTGATATAAGAAGTCCCACTTCTTTATTCACTAAATTTAACTCTTTAAATTTAATTATCTCAACGGGGATTAAAAATCCATTACTTGTGTGACCCTCAATGGTTCAGGGATACAGCTAGCCGTGGGTTCACAACTCCTTGTGACTCGGAACAACAATTTCCGACTTGCCCATCGAATCATGGTAAGAGCGCCTAGCAACATCGCCCCATGATTCCCTAGGTATCACTGATAGTGCCTGCAAGAACCAATAGATTTTGGTTAGCGTACAGTACGGTCCCTTCATCCATATATCCCGGTCGAATCAACAACCATTGGTAAATCAAGAGTCGTTCGAGATTCGATAACTATGCAATGCATCTTGAAGATCAAATAGTGACATCGCATGTGCTACTAAGAAACCATTTCTTAAAACACATCATGTACTCTGGCCAGAGATTCGTCACACTAATATCTCCTCAGATTGTATAGGATATCCACACTAGCAAGTATGTGGTGAATCCTTGACAACAAAGCATCGACTCCTATATGTGTCGTAACTGTACCCAATCCCGACACCTGATGACCCCAATAGAGTCGGTAAACGAGTCAAAGTACAGTACTAGCATATAGAGTCTCAATGATGTTTCAAGTAGTAAGGACTAATGGTGTACAACCAAAACCGCGGACTTCATCCACTCGATAAGTGATAACCACTTGGAAAGTCCGGATAGGGTAGTTCGATCATTCATCGTATGAATATCCATTTGCATGCTTTGAACATCTCTATGTTCCATACCAATGAAACGTGGTACTCGGCATCGCAAATGCTAGTCTCAATCTCAAGCGATCCTTATCCTTATTAACGGACGGCTCAATCGACTAGAAACTGTTTAGAATATAAGTGACTATAAGATGTGTTTCATGATAGCCATCCCCATATGCTACCACATCTTACATACACTATAGTATATTCAAGGTCTTCATCTAACATCTTATAGTATGTCACAACATAATAATATGATTAAAGATAAAGTAAACGCCTTTATAAAAGTGTAAATTATATTAAACAAAAGATTGTTTATACATAGAATCATAAAAGCCCTTAGCCATAAGTTGGCTCACCGGGCACCCACTCTTTCACTTGTGAGTTTATTAAATTGTAGGAACAACAATTTACTAGATTAAATACATCTGTTTGTGTATGTGTTGTCTAGATTCATCAGTTTTACTAGTTTTCATGTTGCCTTGAATTTAAATCTAATCACTTGTATTGACTTGTTTCATTGGTAAAGGTTAATTTAAAACTCTTGTGTCTAGTTAACTAAGATTAAGGTAAAACATGAATTTAATTTTCAATGATGAATATTCAATTTGAATTAATTATTTTTAGATAATCGATGATCGAATGAATAATTTCAAGGGTGTAGTCGACCGATACCAAAACTTGTTTCTCATTGATTTTTTCGTTATAATTTAATCTTGTATGATAGTTAATAGAATTTTATTTTAAATTGTTTTTAATTAATAGTAGTTAATTTCAATTCAAAAAACCCCTTTTTTTATTTTTAGTATTTTAAGGAACACAATTAAATTTTACTTATTTTCGTGGGAACGAACCCTACTCTCACTACTGCATATTTTATTTATCTGAGTTGAGTCGGGTAATTTGGATGCAATACGACTGAGCGTTACCAAATTTTGGCGTCGTTGTCGGGAAAGGCGTTTAAATAGATTGTGTTCTTTTAGTTTTCTTTTCATTATTTTGTTTAATTTTTTTCCCCAAGTGCTTCTCGGGTTTGTAAATGCTTTCATGAGAATCTTCAAAAGAAGAATTTTCATACGACCCGGAGATAGAAAGAACTTTGCATAGGCGAAGGAGAGAAGCTCGTAGGAAAAAAGAAGAGGAAAATTTACAGGCTAAAAATCTTACAAGAGCAATGACTGACAACGCAATTCTTAGTCTGAGACAATTGGGAACTTCTGATCTAAATCAGCAACTTTATGCATTCCTACTCTAGAAAATAATGCTACATTTGAGTTGAAATCCGGATTAATTCACTTACTGCCTTCTTTTCATGATCTTGCAGGTGAGGATCCCCACAAGCACTAGATGGAATTTCATGTGGTATGTACGAGCATGAAACCCCATGGAGTAACAGAGGATCAGATCCAACTGAAAGCCTTTCCGTTTTCGTTCAAGAATGCTGCAAAGGATTGGCTATACTACTTATCTCCTGGATCCATCACTACCTGAACTGAAATGAAGAGGATTTTACTGGAAAAATATTTCCCAGCTTCTAGAGTAGCAAATATCAGGAAGGAAATATATGGGATCAAGTAGTATACAGAAGAATCACTTCACGAGTATTGGGAGCGGTTCAAGAAGCTTTGCGCTAGCTGTCCGCAACATCAGATAAGTGAAAATTTTTTAATCCAATATTGCTATGAAGGTTTGTTGTCTAATGACAGGAGTATGCTAGACACGGCTAGTGGAGGAGTGTTTGTTGATAAAACACCGCAAGCTGCAAGGAACTTGATCGAGCATATGGCTGCCAATTATCAGCAATTTGGCACCAACAGAAGCTATTCTGCGCCCAGAAGGAATAACGAGGTAAATGTCTCTTCTCTTGAACAAGAACTGATTGATCTGGTGTCTCTTGTGCGTCAAATGGCTGTAGAAAATGGGCAGAATGTGAAAAAGTGTGGAATGTGTGTTGTAGTGGGACATGTAACTGACATGTGTTCCACCCTTCAAGAGGGATCTACTAAGCAAGTCAATGCAGCAGGAGGATTTCCAGGACCACCACAGAGAAATTATGATCCTTACCCAAACACGTACAATCCGGGTTGGAAGGATCATCCAAACCTTAGATATGGCAATCCTTCGATGAACCAGCCTGCACCTCAAGTACGGCCGAATAATCAAGCTTACAGGCCACCATATCTTCCACAACCGCAACGTCCTCAAATTCCAGCGTCTGGTGAGTTTCAAGAAAACATTGTTAAGGATCTTGCAACTAATACATTAAATTTTCAACAGGAAATGAGAGCAAGTATCCAACACTTGAACACTCAGGTGGGACAGTAGGCAACCGCAATTAACATGTTGGAAGCACAACATTCTAACAGTTTATCATCTCAGACTGTGCTGAATCCAAAATAAAATGTAAGTGCCATAACTTTGAGGAGTGGAAGAGAGTTGAAGGTTCATGAAGAAGTGGTGCAGAATGAAGATGTGAAGGAATCCAAGGTAGAGGAGAATGAGCTTAATCACGAGGATACACCAAGAGGTAAGTTTCCTCCTCTTTCTGAATATAAACCTGTAGCCCCTTTTCCCCTTGCATTGAAAGAGTCTAGGAAGGTTGAAGGTATTAAGGGGTTGTATGAAACTTTTCGTAGATGTGAGGTAAATATTTCATTGTTAGATGTTATTAAGCAAGTACCTCGCTATGATAAATTTTTAAAAAAATTATGTACTGCGAAAAAACAACATAAGTTGAAGGGATGTAAAAAAAGTTGAACTAGGAGAACAAGTTTCTGCTATGATTCGAAGAAAGACACCTGAAAAATGCAAGGATCCAGGTATGTTTTCGATTCCTTGTAAAATATGAGATGTTCAGCTTGATACGATCATGTTAGACTTAGGAGCATCAACTAATGTCATGTCATACTCTGTTTATGCTTTCTTAAAACTAAGGCATTTGAATGAAACTGCAACTGTTATCCAGATGGCTGATAGATCTACTATTTATCCTAGGGGTGTGATAGAGGATGTTTTTGTGCAAGTTGGTAATTTGGTTTTTCTTGCTGATTTTTATGTGTTTGACATGAAAAACAATGATTTGAAAAGCCCAATTTTGCTAGGAATACCATTTCTTAAATCTTCAAAGTCTGTTATAGATGTTAATAATGGTACTCTCACTATGGAATTCGATGGGGAGATTGTTAATTTTAATATTTTTGATAACCTGAATTTTCCTAGTTGTGAAAGTGTTGTTAATAATCTTGATATCAATGATTACTTGTCACAAGAACACAAGAAAGCTGTGAATGAGTGTAAGTTGAAGGAAGTAGTAGCAAGACCTGTTAAAATTTCTCTTTCTGATCTACAGACACCAAAAGCTGAAGAACCTAGGATTTCTAGAAATTCAATGAATAGACCAAAATTAAATGTTAAAGTGCTCAAATGGGTGAAGTTGGACAAGAGAATTAGATATGAACCACCATGAGCATCTGAAGCATGCAGTCGGGCCAAAGACTGTAAACAGAGGCGCTGGCTGGAAGGCAACCCATTGTTCTTTCCTTTCATTTAGTTTTTTTTTTTTGCATTTTATTTTCGTTGTTTTTAGAACCGAGTGCCGCCACTTCCGCAGTCCGAGTTTCAATATAATTCTTCCGTCATTCCGTTAGAAAAGGAAGAGGACGACTCCGCCAACACTTGAACCAGGGGAGTTCTATTTTACATTTTCATCGCATTGTCATTTTGTTATTTGTCTTTGTGTTTTTTGTTCTGAAGAATTGAGGGCAATGCTTTAGATAAGTGGAGGGGATGCATTTATTGTTTGCATTTTGTTTTACATTTGTTTTTGTTGTGTATTTGCATATATTTCATGCATTGTCTTGTTTTTGTTTCTTGTTTGTTTCGTATGCATAAGTAGAGGATGGAGATTGTTAGCCTATGATGATGAAGTTGGAAAAAAATTGAATTTTTGAAAAATTTTACTCTTGATTGGACATGAGAAACTGTAGGTTGAGTAGTGAATATTTTTTATCACGCATGTTTAACCGGTGAATTGTAGCGATGTATTAGATACTGTGGATGTCTGTTGGACTATTGCACGACAAGAGGTGTCTGTGGATGTAATGCCCCGATTTTATTATAATTAAATTTAATTTAGTTAATCAGGGTTTTCAGTGGTTGAGGGCCGTTTTGTTATTTCGCAGGGGTCATTTAGCAAACTTTGTAGAATTAAAGGACTGAAATGCAAAGATGGGATTTTATTTATATTATCATGAAAGTTGGCCATCAAATCACATCATTCCCTCTCCTCTCTTCCTCTCCTTTTCGTATGTACTGTTGGACGCCATGAAAGGCGATTCCTCAAGCTTTTCATCCGTTTGATTCGCACGATCCGACCGTTAGATTTTGATTCCGAGTCGAGATTCACGATCACCACTACGAGGACTTCGTTTTGACATAAGTTTTGCTACGATCCTCGAACTTTGATTGTGTTGGGTTGTCAGAATTTTATAATCTTGGATTATGTTGTGCTTGAGCTAGCATAGATCGTGTATTCGAAGTCGGTTTGGAAAAAGAACGAAGTTTGGATTTTATATGATTTTTGAGGCATTATTTCAAAAATGGGGTTTGAGATTTTGTTGGATTTTTGTTTGTTTTGTTGATTGAGAGGTTGATATGAGTTGATTGGAGTTGGTTGTTGTTGTTGGATATTTTGGTTGGACCGTTTATAGCCGTTATGCCGTCGAAATTGAGTTTGGATTATTGGTTTTGTTGTTTCGGTTTGGTTCTTGAGTTAGTTCGAGTTATGAGTTTGATATTGAATCCGTATTCGATGTTTTCAGAGTTTGATTGAAGAGATTCGAGTTGGAACCAAGCTTTGAGGCTTTTAAACCGATTGGAGTTGAAGACGGTATAGTATTTGTTTATCGACTTTGAGTTTCGAATCCGAATAGCTATTGAATCGAATTCTTTTTTTGATTGACAGGATTGAATGAAGCCTCGAGTAAAGGTAAAAGACGACATTGATTCGAATGGGGTAGAATACTCGAGTTCGATTGTTTCTCGAGCCCCGAAAATCACATACTTCATGTTATTTGCTTGTGTGAACTTGATTGATTATTTTATTTGCACTTGCATTCATATTGAGCCGAATATTCGATTCGTTTTTGAAATAGATGATTTAGGGAGCTATATTGAAGTGGTCTTGGATTTCGGGATTTTCCAAGTGCCAGAATACTTCTTATAGTTGCTCTAAAGTCTAGGGGTTGAGTTGAACGACTTCCACCCCGAATGGATGTGTCGGTGAGTTATTGTGAAGACTTGGCCCCGGGATCCCAACCGAATACCGATTGATATTTCGATTATCTGATTTGATAGTCCCGAGTTTTGACGTCATGCATTCATTCATTCTCATTTTGATTTGTTATTGATTATTACAATTCAATCTGAGGTGTTTATCTGAAATTGCATGCATGTCCCTTTTACTTAGGAATTATATTTCTAACCGGTTTATCCGGCTGTTGTCTTTGTTTGTATGTGTACTTGGCAACAGGAGGATCAGGAGCTGGACCGAGTCGTCTTGGTTAGCTTGGGGTGAGATGATAGAAGTGAGACATCGTGTGTCGTAGGGTCGTACCTTTTGGGTTGTATTATTTTGGATAGTCGAACGAACCCTATCATCGAACTTAGATTGGTTCCGCACTTGTTATGCTTTGTATTGTATAACCTTAGGCTATCTCATGTTGAAGCTTGTTTAATGTTGGATGAATGTTGTTTGGGTTATGCATGATTTAGATTGAGTTTGATTAAGTTTTCTACTGTGTTTTGCCCAGGACTGTCACCGCTCGATCGGTGAGATCTTACCGATCGAGCGGAGGCCTTTTGCTGAGTTTCTGACTCTGTAATTGCTTTCCCGCTCGATCGGTAAGATATTACAAATCGAGCGGCGATGGTTTTCATCGGGCAGTGTATTGCGATTTTTCTGCCCTCTAGATCGGTAAGATCTTAGCGATCTAGCGGAGCACTATTAAAAAAAATAATAATTTGGCAGGCTTTTTCTTTTTCTTTGATTGTTTGTAACCCGAGTTTAGAAGATTAGAAACGGGGTCTCACATTAAGAGGTATCAGAGAGATAAGATTCTTGGATTTGAAGTAGAGTGAGCGGGGTAGATCGAATCCACATGAATTGAATTCTCGCATGTGATTGAGTTATTTAAATGATTATTTTAAATACTTGCGAGCATGCTTTATTGATTCTTGAATTAATTGAATTACATGAATTGTGATTTAATTTATAAAGCATGAATTACGTGATATATATCTGTAAATGTGCCATTATCTGTCATTGGATATTATTGAGGTTCATGAGTACTCAGAGCAGAGTTTTGGACACCGAGGTTATGAGATTGGAATTGTGTTTGAGATAATTGTGTCCTAACCCTTTGATATCAGATGGCACCTCGTCGATCTTTGAGAAGGAATCAAGCACCTTTGACTCCTCCTTCTACTGAGAATACGCCGCCGGTAATAACTCCTCCGAATGATCAGGATAGTACTGGAGTAGATCAGTTTGATGCAACCGCGACCCCGATGGAGACTCTATTGAAGAGATTTCGATCTTTCCGACCGCCTACCTTGACTGGTACCGAGAACTTCGTTGACTACGAGAGTTGGCTAGATGACATGGATGAGCTCTTCGATTCTCTCGACTATAACGATGACCGCAGAATCAGGTTAGTCAGTCATCAGTTGCAGGGTGTTGCCAAGAAATGGTGGACCACAACCAAGAGGGAAAATGAGAGTCGAGGCACCGTTATAACTTGGAATTTGTTCAAGACAGAGTTCTACAAGCGATTCTTTCCTGTCTCGTATCGTAAGGAAAAGGATGCCGAGTTTGCGAATCTGAAGCAAGGGAATCTGAGTATCGAGAGTACGTGAGCAAGTTTGACAGTCTCTTGAGGTTTGCGCCTCATGTCGCAGACAACGAAGAAGCCAAGGCCGATCATTTTATCAACGACTTGAATCCTGAGATTTTCACTTTGGTCAATAATGGGAGACCCAATAACTTTGCAGATGCTATGGATCAGGCGAAGGAAGCCGAAGCCGGATTCGTGATGCAATGAGGAAAATCAGGTAGCTCCACAGCAACAACAGAGGTCCTTTTAGAATCAGCCCGTTCAGTTTCAGCCACAGCAGTCTCAGTATCAGTACCAACCTTCTCCACAGTCGAATCAGTCTCAGAGGGTTGATGGAGTCAACAGTAGCAGAAACAGGCGAGATCAGTATCGGCCGAAGGGGAAGAATTTCAAGAAGTCTGGGAACAGTTCATCGAGTTCCAGTGGCTCTAGACAGTTCAGTTCTGAACAGAATTCAGGGTTTTCAGGAGCATCGTGCAGTAAGTGTGGAGGACGTCACCCAAGTGATCAGTGTCGAGGCGTGTTTGGTAGTTGCAATATCTGCCAGCAGCCGGGTCACTTTGCTAGAGTCTGTCCTCAGCGAGGATCCGATAGAGCTCAGAGCGGCAGTTCTTCTCGACCGCCAGCTCAGCCCGAGAGGTCAGCTTCTGTAGTTCATTCTTTTCAGCCACAGCAGAAATCTCGTCAGGGAGGTAATTAGAATCAGAACCAACCTCCTCGATTGCAGGCGAGGGTGTTTGCCCTGACAGAGGATCAGGCCAATGCAGCCCCGAATGATGTAATATCAGGTAACTATTCGATCTTTGGTTATCCTGCGTTTGTTTGATTGATACAGGTGCTTCTCACTGTTTTATTTTTGAAAGATTTGTCGTGATGCATGATTTATTTGCTGAGCCATTATCTGATTTCGTTTCTATCACTTCAACTTTGGGTGGGGAAACTGTTTCGGTGAGATTGGTCTGTAACTGTGTATTAAAATTCGAGGGAAATTCGATTGAGAATGACTCCATTGTACTTGGATTATCTGAATTTGATTGTATTGTCGGGATTGATGCTCTGACCAAGTATAGGGCGACAGTAGACTGCTTTCGGAAAGTTGTTCGCTTCAGACCTGAGATGGCAGATGATTGGAAGTTTTTCGGTAAGGGTTCTCGATCCAAGATTCCTCTGATTTCTGTATTGTCCATGTCTCGTTTGCTTCAGAGAGGAGCAGAAGGATTCATGATTTATGCAGTGGATGTTCAGAGGTCTAGTCCTGAGTTGACTGAGATACCGGTGGTTAGCGAGTTTCCTGATGTATTTCCAGAAGAGATTCCTAGTTTGCCGCCGATTCGAGTGATTGAGTTTAGCATCGAACTTACACCAGGTACTCAGCCTATTTCGAAAGCGCCTTATCGAATGGCTCCGTTAGAACTGAAGGAGTTGAAAGAGCAGTTAGAATATTTGATTGCCAAGGGATAAATCCGACCTAGCGTATCGCCTTGGGGTGCTCCAGTGCTTTTTTTGAGGAAGAAAGACGGTTCTATGTGACTCTGCATCGACTATCGCCAGTTGAATCAAGCGACGGTCAAGAACAAGTATCCTCTACCTAGAATTGACGATCTTTTTGATCAACTACAAGGTTCTTTAGTGTATTCGAAGATAGATCTGAGAACAGGGTACCATCAGCTGAGGGTTCGAGACGAGGATGTGCCTAAGACAGCCTTCAGAACCAGATATGGGCATTTCGAGTTCGTAGTCATGCCTTTTGGTTTGACCAATGCTCCAGCAGTTTTTATGGACCTGATGAATCGCATCTTTCAGCGGTATTTGGATGAGTTCGTCATTATCTTCATTGATGACATTTTGATCTATTCGAAGAACCTTTCTGACCATGCCGAGCATTTGAGGATTGTATTGCAGACTTTTCGAGCCAAACAGTTGTATGCTAAGCTCTCTAAGTGCAAGTTCTGGTTGAATAGAGTTGTTTTTCTTGGCCACATTGTATCAGGAGATGGAATTTCTGTAGACCCCAGTAAGATCAAGGCAGTTATGAATTGGCCGAGACCGACATCAGTGCCAGAAATCCAAAGCTTTATGGGTTTAGCGGGGTATTATCGCCGATTTATCGAGGGTTTCTCTTCCATTGCAAAGCCTATTACCCAGTTGACTCAGAAGAATGCAAAGTTTGTTTGGTCCGAGGATTGCGAGGCCAGTTTTATTGATCTAAAGAAGAGATTGACCAGCGCTCCGATCTTGTCTATTCCATCAGGTACGGGAGGTTATTCTGTTTACTGTGATGCTTCTCACCGTGGTCTTGGATACATTCTTATGCAGAGAAAGCATGTCATAGCTTATGCTTCGAGGCAGCTGAAGCCGCACGAGACTCGCTATCTGATCCATGATCTTGAGCTTGCCGCAATTATGTTTGCTTTGAAGACTTGGCGCCATTATCTTTATGGCGAGTCGTTTGAGATATTTTATGACCACAAGAGCCTGAAATACTTGTTTTCCCAGTCCGAGCTTAACATGAGACAGAGGAGATGGATGGATTTACTTAAGGACTTCGACTGTGAGATCAAGTATTATCCTGGAAAGTCGAATGCAGCTGCAGACGCTCTTAGTCGGAAGCTTTGTTCCTTATCTCTTACTACGATTGGTGTTTCTCAGATGATTGAAGACTGTTGTACTTCTTGGTTGGAGTTCGAGACCGATAGGAGATCCATCAGAGTTTTTGCAATTCAGGCAGAGCCAGAGTTGTTTCAGTCGATCAGAGAGGCTCAGAGATCTGATCCGGGCATTCAGAGTTCGATAGAGAAGGTCAGATCAGGTCATCAGTCAGAGTTTGAGGTCAGGGATGATATCTTATTTGTGAATAACCGTATTGTTGTGCTCGATGTTTCTGAATTGAGGCAGTGTATCCTTCGAGAGGCACATTGCAGTCGGTTTAGTGTTTATCCTGGAGGCAGAAAGATGTATAACGACTTGAAGACTCAGTTCAGGTGGAAGCAACTGAAAGGAGATGTCTCGAGGTTTGTGTCCCGTTGTCTGAATTGTCAACAGGTGAAAGCCAAGAGGAAGAAACCAGGTGGTTTATTGCATAGTTTTCCTGTCCCGAAATGGAAGTGGGATCATATCTCTATGGACTTCGTCACCAAGCTACCGCGTTCTATCAGAGGTTGTGATGCGATTTGGGTTGTGATTGACCGGTTGACGAAATCTGCTTGTTTCATCCCATATCGTACAACATACCGTCACGATCAGATGGTCGAGTTGTATGTCAGAGAGGTTGTGAGATTGCACGGCATGCCGAAGTCGATAGAATCAGACAGAGATCCGATATTCACTTCGCACTTTTGGCACAGTTTGCAGGAGGCATTGGGTACTCGTTTGCACTTGAGCACAGCGTATCACCCTCAGACCAATGGCCAGTCCGAGCATACGATCCATACTTTGGAGGATATGCTTCAAGCAGTAGTGCTTGATTTTGGCTTAGGTTGGCAAGATTCCTTGCCTCTAGTGGAGTTTTCGTACAATAACAGCTTCCAAGCGAGTATTGGCATGACACCTTTTGAAGCTTTGTACGGGAAGAAGTGCAGATCTCCGTTGTTCTGGGATGAGATTTCAGAATCACCTGAGTTAGGTCCAGATATGATTCGTGATATGGAAGAACATGTGAAGTTGATTAGAGTCAGAATGTAGTAGCTCGCAACCAAAATTAGTGATTAAGGGATTAATCAACGCTAATTAAATAGATTGGGTACTGGACGGATCAGAAGCTCCGATGCAGGATCAGAAGCTCCGATGGTATTACGTCAGGCATGACGAGTGGCAGGATCGGAAGCTCCGATCACCCCTATCTGAAGTAAACCAGTGATAGTTTGACACGTGGCAGATGAGGATCTTCGGAAGCTCCGATGGCAGGATCGGACGTTCCTATCGAGGAACGGAAGTTCCGATCGAGGATCAGAGGTTCCGATCGTTGTCTATAAATAGAAGGCCGAGGCTTCATTTTGATTTGCCAATTCCGAGAATTCCCTCTCCATTCTAGTCTTATTTGCTTAGTTCTAGTCTTCCTAGGCTTGATTCGGGGGTCGGCGAGGCATTCGGTAGTCGCAGCAGAGTTGTGACCAAGTTCTGAAGGCATCGACATCAAAGGGCTAACGACGAACGAAGGTATAGCTTTTGCTTCCTAAAAATATTTAGTAGTATGCAATAGCTTAGTTAAGGCTTTTAGAGCACTTTAATGATAGTAGTATCATTTGGCAGTGTAGAGCATACTATAGGCGTGGAACTAGAGTTGGTAGAGCTTGCACTGATTTGAGGTACGAAAGTACTATTCGAGATATCCTGACTGAGTATGCATGTATTATGTGACTGCATGGTTTATATGTAATTGATTTATGCTACATTCATTTGCATACTGAGCTATCTCCTTCGAGATGTCTATTGGTAGGGTTGTACCCTATCCTGTTGGTGGATGGACTTCCATGGCTTTGGGTCTGGTAAATCCACTGGTATTTATGGTATGGGAGCCACCTCCTGAAGCGACGGCACAACGTGCTACATACCAGGGCCCGGTCTGTCTCTGTTATCTGATCCTTGACCTCGAGTTTATAGGGAGTTCACTTTGCATGCATGTATACTCATACTCTCGTACTGAGCGTTTTATGCTCACATTTTGTAGTAACCCGCATTTTTAATTAGTGATTAATGAGTAATTAATCACGTGATCATGTTTAGATTAAGTAAAACATGATTAAGTAAGTTCCTGTTAGGGTAACGGACTTCAAAAATAGATTCAGGACACTCGAAAATAGCCGGGAAGGTCCCAAGGGTTCGATGGTTCGGAAGCTCCGAACCAAGTCAGGAGGCTCTGAACGGGTTCGGAGGATCCAAACTCAGGATCGGAGGCTCCGAAGTGGATCGGAAGCTCCGTTGATAAGATCGAACGTTCCGATCGGGACCAGGGCACATGTCATCGCTTACGTCAGCAAGGTGATGTCATGGCTGACGTAATATTGGGCGATCGGATGCTTTGAAGGAGGGATCGGAGGTTCCGATCGAGTTCGGACGTTCTGAACCAGGTTCGGAGGCTCCGAACGTTGCCTATAAATAGAGGGTCCGAGAATTCATTTTCTCGCACCAATTTCCTCTCTTCTCTCTCGATTCCTAAGCCTTCTAACTCAGATCTAGGGAGATCTAGGCGTCCTATGGGGAATCCGGAAGTGGCTTAGTGATCTAGACGTCGTCGCGGAGCTACGACCTAGTTTTGAGGCTATTGACAGCAAAGGGTTAACGACGGACGCAGGTATAGCTTTGGCATCCTAAAAATATTTAGGAGTATGCAATAGGTTAATTAAGGCTTTTAGAGCTTAAATGTTGATGAATGGATATTTGCATTGTAGTAGCTAGTAGAATGGACTAGTAGGCTTGGAGTCTAGGTTAGTGGAGCTAGGTTTGACCAGCAGTGTTAGAGGTACGTAAGTACTGACCGAGATAGCCGGCATGATATATTTGCTTATATGTTACATGAGTATGTGCTATATGTTTTATCATGTTTTAGCATGTTTTACCGTCTTAGCATATACATGATTTTACGTGTGACTGCATCCGGAGAGATGTGAGTCATTGACAGTCTCCATAGGGAACGATGATCTCATTTTGGACTCGAGTTAGGTATGACAGTTTTCATATGGGACTTGTATCCTGTTTTGGATTCGGGTCAGGATGGGGTTGGCTCAACCCTGATATGGAGTATACGAGTACCCCATGGAGTAGCTCTCTAGCTGGTACTATATATTCCCGATGCCATGAGCAAGTGTTTTCACTTGAGTTTTAAATCATCTGTGTGCGCATATTTGTTTTTATATCATTGCTTTGTATTGAGCGTTCTAGCTCACGCCCCTGTGTTTGCGTATTGTGTACCTTGTGGCGGGGCAGGTTTGAGGCTGGATGGTCCAGGCGGCTCTCAGCAGGATTGAGCTTGGGGAGTGAGAGGTTGTAGAGGGTAGGGATTTATTTACCCTGAACCTTCGATTTGGTTGTATAACAGTATTTATACACTTGTGATAGCGTTGGTTGTATTCTGCCGATTGGATTTGTTGTATTTTAATTATCCACTCTTTACGCTTTAAGCTTTTATTGCGTGCGCTTTTACTATAACTCTGATTAGGTAGTGGATCCGGGTTGGGTCACTACATTTTTGGTATCAAAGCGACGCATTGCACTGGGAATATCGTAAAACGGATTAAGTAATTATCTGTTCTTATGTAACAGATGGCAGATTACGACGAGAGTCACGGTTGCGTAGACGGCAGTCGTTGGGGCGATCCAGATGATCGTAGACGTTATGGACAGCCCGAGGAGCGCAGAAGAGTAAGCATGCGTAGATTCGAAGAAGTTAGCCCGAAGCCTTTGACGGGTGGTGAGACAGCTGAAGAGGAGGAGGATTGGATGGAGAGGATGGAGCAGTGCTTCCAGGAGTTTCATTGCACGGCTGAGGATAGGATGGAGATTCTTGCCTTTATGCTTGAGGGCAGAGCGAGGAAGTGGTGGAGATCTACTTTCGCACCGTTCATAGCAGCTAGAGGTGCAGCTACTTGGGTTGAGTTCCGTACTGCCTATCAGAGATTTTATTTTCCTCCAGCTCTTCGTCAGGCGAAAGCCAGTGAGTTGTTGAGTTTGCGACAGGGGACGATGACGATCGAGGAGTACCAGCAGAAGTTCTTTGATCTGCTACCCTTTTGTCCTCATATTGCTGATAGTTCTATGGCAAAGTTTGATCATTTCCTTTAGGGTTTGAACCCTGATATTCATCGGATGGTTGCTGTGGGCGGCGATGGGACTTACGAGGATTTGGTGGACCATTGTCGCCAGGCCGAGGACAGTATTCGGAGGAACAGGGGACTTTACTCTTCTTCTTCCAGGACAGCGAGCTCTAGTCCTTTGGGTCCGAGAGGACAGTCCTTCAAGAAGTCAGGAGGTACTTCTTCTTGTTCCTCTTGATCTGGTGGAGTGCATCGTTTTGGTGGACACATACCGAACCGGTGTACTCAGTGCCGACGCAGACATTCACCAGGGCAGTGTGGTCGATCGACCACTGTATGTTTCCAGTGTGGCCAGGAGGGTCACATGAAGAGAGATTGTCCTATGCTGATTGGGGCAGCGAGTGGTTCCGGAGGTTCTCAGGCATCTGTTCAGCCACCTCAGTACCAGCAGCCACCTTTCCAGCAGCAGTATTCGCAGCAGCGCGAGCATCCGCAGCAGTTTCAGAGACAGCCTACTCAGACTCCTTCTCGGGGTCATTCTTCTTTGAGGCCACGTACCCAGGGTTAGGTCTTTGCGCTTAACCAGGAGCAGGCAGAGGCTGACAGTGATCGGATGATTGCAAGTATATGTAGTTTATGTGGTTTTCCTGCATATGTTTTAATTGATACCGGTGCATCGCATTCTTTTGTATCAGCACGTTTTGCTAAGAAGTATAGATTGCCGTTTATTCCTTTAGATGTGTTGCTAGTAGTTTCTACTCCTATGGGGAGCGAGGTTTTAGCCAAGCGTCTAGTTGGGGGTTTTATTTTGGATTTTGAGGGACATCAGCTTAGTGCTAACCTAATGATTCTAGCGATGGAGGATTTCGATTGCATCATTGGGATAGATCTATTGACTACCTACCGAGCGATATTGGATTGCTATCAGAGGTTTGTCCAGTTTTGTCCAGAGGATGACGAGTCATGGTATTTCTATGGTGAGGGAGCGCGACCCCCGATGCCAGTGGTTTCAGCTCTGAAGGCCCGGCGTGCTTTAGAGTCTGGCGGGGAAGGATACCTTATCTACGCCATTGACGTATCCTTAGGAGAGCCAGATATCCAAGAGATACCAGTGGTTCGTGACTTTCCAGATGTGTTTTCGGAGGAGATTCCAGGCTTACCACTAGTAAGGGAGATTGAGTTTGGCATTGAGTTAGTGCCAGGAACTACACCGATTTCAAGAACTCCTTACCGATTGGCACCGTCAGAAATGAAAGAGTTGCAGAAGCAATTGCAAGATCTTCTTGATAAGGGTTATATTCGACCTAGCGTTTTGTCATGGGGAGCCCCAGTACTGTTTGTCAAGAAGAAGGATGGTTCGATGCGGTTGTGTATTGACTACCGTCAGTTGAATCAGGTGACAGTGAAGAATAAGTATCCTCTTCCATGGATAGATGATCTCTTTGATCAGTTGCAGGGTACTTCTGTCTATTCGAAGATTGATCTTTGGTCTGGGTATCATCAGTTGCGAGTTCGACAGCAGGATGTTCCTAAGACGGCATTTCGTACGCAGTATGGACATTATGAGTTTCTAGTGATGCCGTTTGGTTTGACGAATGCTCCAGCTGTTTTTATGGATCTGATGAACAGAGTTTTCCGCGACTTTCTGGATAAGTTCGTGGTGGTGTTTATCGATGACATTCTGGTGTATTCTCGCAGCATGGATGAGCATGCCTACCATCTCTATACTGTACTGCAGGTCTTGAGGGAAAGACAGTTGTACGTGAAGCTGAGTAAGTGTGACTTCTGGATTGACCGAGTTGTGTTCCTTGGTCATGTCATTTCTCAGGATGGCGTATCTGTTGATCCTAGCAAGACAGAAGCTATTTTGAATTGGTCACGTCCGACTACAGCATCTGAGATTCGTAGCTTCCTTGGTTTAGCAGGATACTATCGTCGTTTTGTGGAGAATTTATCTCAGATAGCTAAGCCTTTGACTCAGTTGACGAAGAAAGACATTTCTTTCATTTGGTCCGATGCTTGTGAAGACAGTTTTCGTGAGTTGAGATGTCGTCTGACAACAGCTCCAGTTCTTGCTTTACCGTCTGGATCAGGTGGTTTTGTAGTCTTCACTAATGCTTCTCTCCAGGGTTTGGGTGTGTATTGACTCAGAATGGCCACGTGATTGCTTATGCTTCCAGACAGCTGAAGACTCACGAGGAGAACTATCCCGTACATGATTTAGAGCTTGCAGCCATTGTCTTTGCTCTTAAGATATGGTGTCACTATTTGTACGGAGAACGATTTGAGATCTTCACCAATCATAAGAGTTTGAAGTATATGTTAACTCAGGCTGAGTTGAACATGCGGCAGCGTCGGTGGATGGATCTGTTGAAGGATTACGATTGTGAGATCAAGTACCATCCAGGTTCTTCAAATCCCGTTGCTGATGCGCTTAGTCGCAAGGTTTATGTGAGTTCCCTTCGTACCAGTTCGGTTTCGAAGGCAGTGGAGGAGTGTTGTTCTTTGGGATTCATGTTTCGTCATAAGAAAGAACAACAAGGGATTCGTGTCTCTTCTGTGCTTGTAGAGCCAGCGCTATACAGATGAATCCAGGAAGCTCAGAATTCTAATCTAAAGACTCAGAAGTTGGCCCGGCTGGCTGAGTGTGATAATACTTCTGGTTTTCATCTGCAAGGAGACGGTCTGTTGTGTCTTTTTGGTCGAGTTGTGGTACCCGATGATTCTACTTTGAGGGATGAGATCTTATCGCAAGCTCACCGCAGTCGATTCTTTGTACATCCAGGCAGCATGAAGATGTATAAGGATCTTCGCACTCGATTTTGGTGAAAAGGGATGAAGCGCAGCGTTTATCAGTTTGTATCCCGATGCCTTGTGTGTCAACAAGTCAAGGCAGAGTTTAGACGACCCAGAGGGTTACTTCACAGCCTAGAGATTCCTGAATGGAAGTGGGAGCATGTGACGATGGACTTTGTCACCCACTTGCCTATGTCTTCCAGGAATTGTGATGCTATTTGGGTTGTCGTGGATCGGTTGTCGAAGTCAGCGCATTTTCTTCCCTATAACCGCTATTACACCTTTGATAGGATGGCGCAATTGTATGTGCGAGAGATTGTTCGATTGCATGGGATTCCGTTGAGCATTGTCAGCGATAGAGATCTGAGGTTCACCTCAAGATTTTGGGGTAGTTTCCAGTGAGCCCTTGGTACTACTTTGAGCTTGAGTACGGCTTATCATCCAGAGACGGATGGACAGTCGGAGCGTACTATTCTCACTTTAGAGGATATGCTTCGCACGGTGGTGATGGATTTTGGTCCAGCATGGCATGATCATTTACCCTTGGTGGAGTTCACCTACAACAATAGTTTCCATCGCAGCATTGGCATGGCATCATTTGAGGCTCTTTATGGACGCCGTTGTCGTACACCTTTGTTTTGGGACGAGGTTGGCGAGCGTCAGGTTGAGGGTCCTTAGATGATTGATGCAGTAGAGTTAATCCGACGCAGGGTTAAGGCAGTCCAGGATCGACAGGCTAGCTACGCGAACACTCATCGCAGGCCACTTCATTTTGAGGTAGGAGAGTATGTTTTCTTGCGTGTGTCACCTTTCCGGAAGGTGATGAGGTTTGGTCGCAAGGGTAAGCTGACACCTAGATTTATTGGTCCTTTCGAGATTCTCGAGAAGGTTGGGGATGTGGCTTATTGTCTGGCCTTGCCACCCGATCTTTCGGAGATCCACGATGTGTTCCACGTGTCCTTGTTGAGGCAGTATGTGGCGGACGAGTCACATATTTTGCATCCGACCGAGGTAAAGGTAGATCGAGATCTGTCGTATGTGGAGAAACCCCTATGGATTCTTGACAGGAAGGATAAGGTACTTCGTAACAAGCGCATACTATTGGTTATGGTACAGTGGCAACGCAGAGGGATAGAGGAAGCTACTTGGGAGTTGGAGAGCCGAATGTTAGCCAAGCACCCCGAGTTATTTTGAGATTTTGTACTTCTTAGTATCGATTTTGTACTTGTTCAGTTGTAATAAAGAACATTTGGTTGGCTATTTATGTTTTTCTCCAAGACTTAAATTTCGAGGACAAAATTACTTAAGTGGGGGAGAATGTAGTAACTCGTATTTCTAATTAGTGATTAATGAGTAATTAATCACGTGATCATGTTTAGATTAAGTAAAACATGATTAAGTAAGTTCCTGTTGGGGTAACGGACTTTAGAAATAGATTCAGGACACTCGAAAATAGCCGGGAAGGTCCCAAGGGTTCGATGGTTTGGAAGCTCCGAACCAAGTCAGGAGGCTTCGAACGGGTTCGGAGGATCCGAATTCAGGATCGGAGGCTCCGAAGTGGATCGGAAGCTCCGTCGGTAAGATCGGACGTTCCGATCGGGACCAGGGCATACGTCATCGCTTACATCAGCAAGGTAACGTCATGGCTGACGTAATATTGGGCGATCGGACGCTCCGAAGGAGGGATCGGAGGTTCCGATCGAGTTCGGACGTTCCAAACCAGGTTCGGAGGCTCCGAACGTTGCCTATAAATAGAGGGTCCGAGAATTCATTTTTCTCGCACCAATTTCCTCTCTTCTCTCTCGATTCCTAAGCCTTCTAACTCAGATCTAGGGAGATCTAGGCGTCCTATGGGGAATCCGGAAGTGGCTAAGTGATCTAGACGTCGTCGCAGAGCTACGGCCTAGTTTTGAGGCTATTGACAGCAAAGGGATAACGACGGACGCATATATAGCTTTGGCATCCTAAAAATATTTAGGAGTATGCAATAGCTTAATTAAGGCTTTTAGAGCTTAAATGTTGATGCATGGATATTTGCATTGTAGTAGCTAGTAGACTGGACTAGTAGACTTGGAGTCTAGGTCAGTGGAGCTAGGTTTGACCAGCAGTGTTAGAGGTACGTATTTACTGACCGAGATAGCCGGCATGATATATTTGCTTATATGTTGCATGAGTATGTGCTATATGTTTTATCATGTTTTATCATGTTTTACCGTCTTAGCACATACATGATTTTAAGTGTTACTGCATCCGGAGAGATGTGAGTCATTGACAGTCTCCATAGGGAACGATGAATTCATTTTGGACTCGAGTCAGGTATGACAGTTTCCATATGGGACTTGTATCCTATTTTGGATTCGGGTCAGGATGGGGTTGGCTCAGCCCTGATATGGAGTATACGAGTACCCCGCGGAGTAGCTCTCTAGCCGGTACTGTATATTCCCGGCGCCATGAGCAAGTGTTTTCACTTGAGTTTTATATCATCTGTGTGCGCATATTTGTATTTATATCATTGCTTCGTATTGAGCGTTCTAGCTCACGCCCCTGTGTTTGGGTATTGTGTACCTTGTGGCGGGGCAGGTTTGAGGCTGGACGGTCCAGGCGGCTCTCAGCAGGATTGAGCTTGGGGAGTGAGAGGTTGTAGAGGGTAGGGATTTATTTACCCTGAACCTTCAATTTGGTTGTATAACAGTATTTATACACTTGTGATAGCGTCGGTTGTATTCTGCCGATTGGATTTGTTGTATTTTAATTATCCGCTCTTTAAGCTTTAAGCTTTTATTGCGTGCGCTTTTACTATAACTATGATTAGGTAGTGGATCCGGGTTGGGTCACTACACGTTTCGTACTCTGTGTTTCTGGACACCCTATTCCATGGGTCAGGCTTGCGATTGGATGAGGCGGGTGGATCCAAGAGGGGCTAGGCAGTGGTTGGTCAGCTGGAGCTTCGTTTAGGTTTTTATTCTGTTGTTTTGGGTTTATACAGCTATTCAATTTGATTGTATATTATTTTGGATATTTACAGATTTATTTTCTTGGGATTGTATTAATGTTATGGTTTCCGAAGTTGAATTTTGATTTCTGTTTAGTTAAGTTAATTTCATGCCTAAGTTATGTTTAGTAGGTGATCCGGGTAAGGGTCACTACATTTATGGTATCAGAGCATGCAAAGTATTCTTGGGATTTAGATTCTACATAAGATAACTGTTAGGTTAATTTTGTAGATGGCAGATCGTGATGACCAGAGTTCTCATGGCAGTATTGTTGGGCGTTGGGGTGATGCCGACCGGGAGCCTCGTCGGGAACGCCGCCATCGTCATTGAGATGAGGACCATTTCAGTGTACGTCGATTCTTGCAGATGGAGCCTAAGCCCTTGGTTGGATGTGAGTCTCCAGAGGATGCGGAGAACTGGTTAGACCGCATGGAGATGACTTTTCAGACTTTTCACTGCACCGAGGAGCAGAAGATAGAGACCCTTGGTTTTCTTCTGGATGGACGTGCGTGCAGGTGGTGGAGGTTTACTTCTGCACCTTTTGTTGCGGCGAGAGGATTGGCCACCTGGGCCGAGTTCCGCACAGCTTTTCAGAAGCTGTATTTTCCTGCTGCACTCCGTCAGTCGAAGGCAGGTGAGCTTCTGAGCTTGCGGCAGGGAGATTTGTCTATTGACGAGTATCAGCAGAAGTTCTTTGATCTGTTAGTCTATTGCCCGAAGATTGCCGATAGCTCCGAGATGAAGTATAATCTGTTCCTTCAGGGCCTTAACCCTGAGATCCATGACCGTGTGGCAGTTGGTGACGACATGTCCTACGAGGGTTTGGTGAGCCGTTGTCACCGGGTAGAGGATAGCATTCGGCGGAACAGGTCTTTCTCTCAGTCGAGGCCTGCTAGTTCTTTGGGTCCCCATGCCCAATCTTTCAAGAAGTCTTGATCTACTTCTTCTTCCTCTGGCTCTGCTGGTGTTGTTCGTTTCGAAAAGAAGGACGAGTGTGATCATTGTGGGAAGAACCATCCATCCGACAAGTGCCGTAAAGCTTCTGGAGATTGTTTTCGTTGCGGTGAGGTGGGTCATATCCGAAGGGATTGTCCACTATCTGGGGGAGGTGGTTCTGGTTCTGGTTCTCAGGCCACCATTCAGCAAAGGTCGCAGGGACAGCCTGCTGGGAGTTCTCATTTGAGGCCACGAGCTTCTGGCCAGGTGTTTGCCCTGAGACATGATTAGGCAGTGGAGGAGAATGAGAAAGTCATTGCAGGTACATTTTTGCTTTATGGTATACCTGCTCTTGTACTTATTGACACTGGTGCATCACATTCCTTCATTTCTGCACGTTTTGTTAAGAGGCATAAGTTACCTTGCATTGCACTAGACGTAGTGATTTCTGTTTCTACTCCGACGGGCCAATCTGCTTTGGCTAAGCGTCTAGTGATGGGTTGCCCTTTAGAGTTCGAGGGGAACATTCTGTTAGCGAATCTCATGGTTCTTGCGATGGACGACTTTGATTGCATTCTGGGAATAGATATGTTGACTACCTATCGAGCTTCAGTGGACTGCTATCAGAGATTAGTACGCTTTAATCCGGAGGGGAGTGATAGCTGGTTTTTCTATGGAGAGGGAGCGCGACCCCCGATGCCTTTGGTATCAGCTTTGAGAGCCTGTCTAGCTCTAGAGTCTAGCGGGGAAGGCTACCTTATCTATGCAGTTGATTTGTCCTCTGAGAGTATTGGGATAGAGAGTATTCCTGTTGTGGATGAATTCCCAGATGTATTTCCTGATGAGATTCCGGGTCGTCCTCCTATTAGGGAAGTCGAGTTTGGCATAGAGTTGATGTCTGGTACTTCTCCTATTTCTCGAGCACCATATCATCTGGCTCCGTCAAAGATGCGTGAGTTGAAGAATCAGCTACATGATCTTTTGGACAAGGGGTACATTCGTCCTAGTGTATCTCCTTGGGGAGCTCCTGTTGTCTTTGTAAAGAAGAAGGATGGATCTATGCGGCTATGCATTGACTATCGGCAGCTGAATCGAGTCACTGTGAAGAACAAGTATCCTTTGCCTCGTATTGATGATTTGTTTGATGAGCTGCAGGTCACTTCAATTTACTCCAATATTGACTTGAGATCTGGGTATCATCAGTTGAGAGTCCGAGATCAAGACGTAGCCAAGACTTCATTTCATACTCGCTGTGGGCATTACGAGTTTCTAGTGATGTCATTTGGTTTGACTAATGCGCCGGCTATATTCATGGACCTGATGAACCGTGTCTTCAGGGAGTATTTGGACAAGTTTGTCGTGGTCTTCATTGACGACATCTTGGTGTATTCGCGTAATATGGAAGAGCATGTTTCTCACTTGCTGTTGGTACTACAGACTCTTCGGGATGAGCAGTTGTATGCCAAGCTGAGCAAGTGTGAGTTATTGATGGATCGAGTGGCCTTTCTTGGCCATATCATATCCAGGAAGGGGATTTCTGTTGATTCAAGAAAGATTGAGGCGGTGCTTAATTGGTCGCGACCGATGACGGTTGCTGAGATCCGTAGCTTTCTGGGTCTAGCAGAATATTATCGTCGCTTCATTTTGAATTTCTCTCAGCTAGCTCGACCTTTGACGCAGCTTACCCGCAAGGATGTGGATTTCGAGTGGTCCTCCGAGTGTGAGGAGAACTTCTGTGATCTTTGACGGCGGTTGACTTCTGCGCCAGTGTTGGCATTACCGTCAGGATCTGGAGGGTATGTGGTGTACACTGATGCTTCTCTTCAGGGGTTAGGTTGTGTCCTGACTCAGAATAGGCATGTGATCGCATACGCTTCTTGACAGCTGAAGCTTCATGAGGACAAATACCCAGTCCATGATTTGGAATTGACAGCCATTGTGTTCGCTTTGAAGATCTGGCGTCATTATCTGTATGGCGAGAAATTTGAGATCTTCACTGACCATAAGAGTCTCAAGTATTTGTTCACTCAGGCGGAGTTGAACATGAGGCAGAGACGTTGGATGGACTTGATTAAGGACTATGATTGCGAGATTAAGTACCATCCGGGAGCTGCTAATCTCACCGTTGATGCATTGAGTCGCAAGGTGCGACTATCCGCACTTCAGACTTGTTCGATTTCTAGTGCGATCAGTGACTGTTGTACTTCAGGATATACTTTCAAGCATAAGAAAGGTATGCAGAGTATCCAAATGTTTGCGATATTATCTGAGCCAGCTTTGTATTCGCGGATTCGAGATGCTCAGATGTCTGATTCGAAGACCCAGCGTTTAGCTCGTCTAGCTAACAAGGGTAGCTCGTCTGGATTTCATTATCAGTCAGATGGCTTTCTTTTTTTGTCTGGTAGGCTTGTGATTCCGCAGGATGTAGAGTTGCGAGAGGAGATTTTGTCTCAGGCGCATCGCACTAAGTTGAGTATTTATCCTGGGAGCAACAAGATGTACAAGGATCTACATACTCGTTTCTGGTGGAAGGGAATGAAACGCAGTGTTTATCAGTTTGTTTCGAGATGTTTTGTAACACCCCGTTTTTATCTTAAATAAGTTTATTTGAGTTAATCAGAGATTACAGAGTTCTCGAGCCGTTTTGATTTTGATCAGGGTCTTTTTTGCAAATTTTGGAAATTTTAGGGACTAAAACGCAAATATTGATTTTATATATTATCTACACTTGGATTTGATTGTAGAAGCTTTCTTCTCCTTCCTCAAGCACGCCTCCTCCATTGTAGACGTCACTTTTGAGCTTTTGAGCTTTGTGATTTCATCCCGGGCTCGATCCGTCCGTTGGAAATTATTTCTGAAGGCAGATTATCGATCACTGCAGTGAGAGCTCTGTTATATCGTAAGTTCTTCTTCGATCCGATACATTCTAGTTTTTGGATGTTGTTAGAATCGTTCTAGATTCGAGTATGTTGTTCTTGACAGAGTTCTGATCGTTAATTATCTGTCAGTTTTGAAATAGAGCGACGTTCGGAATTGTTATGATTTTTGGAAGCCATTTTCGAAAATCATGGTTTTGAGATTTGTTGGGTTTGTCTTGTTGTTGTTGTATTAGCATTGAATTGAGTTGTTATCGGTATTGAACTGCCGTCTGCGTTGCCGGTTTGTTCAGTTTTAGCCGTTATGTCGTCGGTTTGAGTTTTGGGGATTTTGAACCGTTTTTGAGTTGTTGGAACTTGGCTTATAAGTTGATCTTGGTTATTGATCATTATTTTGTCTCCGTACAGATTCGTTGGAGGTATCGAGCCCAGAGTTAGCAGCTGTTTGATCGTTTCCGAGATTTGAACAAAGAACGGTATAGAGCATTTCCTTGAACCGTTGCCTTGTTGTTGTTAGATTGTATAGTTGTTGATACAGTCTCTTTTGTAGCGTATCCAGAGTTGGAGGCTACTGCATTGAAAGGTAAAAGCAGTCATCGTAGCGGGATAGCATACTCGGGACTGTGGTTCTCGAGTTTTCCCTTTTGAAATCACGTACTTGCATCTACACTTGTTCTAGCATGAGGAACTTGTGTTTTGTTTGATTGTTTTGGCTTTTGTTAAATGGCTTATGTTTTATGTTTCTGTTATGCATTCATCTTGAGCCAATCTTGTTTTCAGCGGGCAGAACCGCCCTTTTTGTTTAGACGTTTGGGAACTATGATTGAGTGGCCTAGGTTATAGTATTTCGCCTAGTGCTAGCATACTCATTATGGTTGCTCAAAGTCTAGAGGAGTGGGATACGTGGCACCACCTCGATTGGGAGAGTCGGTGAGTCGTTACGTGATCTCATCCTCGGGATCCCAAAAGCAGAGCAGCACTCTCTTGTTTATCAGAATCGATACCCTGGTTTTAAAGACATGCATATCTTTAGCTTCGACTTGAATATGTTGTTTGATTGCATGTTGTATATCCATTATTTGATATGTTGCTTTTACTGGGATTATCGTTCTCACCGTTTATCCGGCTGTTGCTTTGTTTTGTATGTGTACTTGGCAACAGGTGGGGCAGGATCAAGTCAGAAGAGGCATGGTTAGCTCCGAGAGAAAGTTGTAGCAGTGAGACTCGGTTTAGAAGTCGTGTCAGCATGTCTACCTAGTGTTGTCAGAACATGTTTAGATATCGAACTTCGTTATTATGTTGTATTGACATGCAAGCTTTGCCGTGTTGTTATCGTGGCATGTTCTATTTTGGAGTAGTTGTTAAACTCTAGAACTTCATGTATTAATCGGAGGAACTGCATTTATAATGTATGTGTTGATTTGGATTGCATTGGAATAGTTTTAGATGGAGTTGCAAGCATGTTTTCTGCTGTTCTGTTTCTGCTGTAGGGGGCGCCCGAGCTGCAATTTTTAGCAGCCCGAGCACACCCCACCCCGAGACCAGTAGCGCCTCTGTCCAGGGCGCGCTCGAGCGGCGGTTTTTGGCCGCCCGAGCGCGGCCCTCTTTGAAATTTTTTTTTTTCCTTTGCTTTGCTTTTATTTCTTAGATCTTGGATGCTTAATTATTGTTTGCTCCTTAATTAGATGTTTAGAACCGAGGTCTCACATGTTTGGTGTGTCAACAGGTCAAGGCAGAGCACCAACGACCTAGAGGATTGCTTCACAGTCTACCTATTCTTGAGTGGAAATGAGAGTTTATCACGATGGATTTTGTGACCCATTTGCCGATGTTCTCGAGGAATTGTGATGCTTTTTGGGTTGTGGTGGATCGACTCAGCAAGTCAGCGCATTTCATTGCCTATAGCCGAGAGTACTCTGTGGATCGCATGGCACGATTATATATTCAGGAGATCGTTCAACTTCATGGAGTGCCTGTGAGCATTGTCAGCGATCGAGACCCCAGGTTTACTTCTAGGTTCTGGGGGAGTGTTCAGCGTGCGATGGGTACTACTCTCAATTTGAGTACTGCCTATCATCCACAGACAGACGGTCAGTCAGAGCGCACTATCCGTACTTTGGAGGATATGCTTCGAGCATGCACTATGGATTTTGGTTCAGCCTGGCAGGATCATTTACCTTTGGTTGAGTTCGGGTACAACAACAGCTATCATACTAGTATTGGGATGACACCTTTTGAGGCGTTGTATGGGCGACGTTGTCGTACTCCACTCTTTTTGGAATAAGTGGGGGAGAGACAGGCTGAGGGACCGATGTTTATCCAGCAGGCGGTAGACATTGTCGATCAGATCAAGAAACGGATTAAGACTGCACAGGATCGTCAGGCCAGCTATGCTAACAATAAGAGTAGGCCTTTGCAGTTTGATGTCGGGGAGAGGGTGTTTTTGAGAGTGTCACCTTTCCGCAGAATTCTCAGATTTGGCCTTAAGGGCAAGTTGTCTCCCAGGTTTATCGGTCCGTTTGAGATCTTGGAGATCATTGGTGATTTGGCTTATCGACTAGCTTTGCCACCTCATCTTTCCAGTATTCACGACGTGTTCCACGTATCTCTGTTGCGACGGTATGTGGCGGATGAGTCCCATATTCTGCAGCCATCCGAAGTTAAAGTAGATAAGGATTTGACCTATGTTGAGAAACCTATTCGTATCCTGGATCATAAGGATAAGGTCTTGCGAAACAAAGTCATTCCTTTGGTTTTAGTTCAGTGGCAGCGCCAAGGCTCTGAAGAAGCTACTTGGGAGCTTGAGGACAGGATGCGTGAAGACCATCCTGAGTTGTTTTGATTTCATTCTTAAGTTGTATTCAGTTGCAAACTCTGCAAATGTTTGATTTGAATAAAGAATGTTTCTGTACCTTGTGTTACATTCGGTACTTAAGATTTGATTTCGAGGATGAAATATCTTAGGTGGGGGAGAATGTAGTAGCCCATAACCAAAATCAGTGATTAAGAGATTAATCAATGCTAATTAAATAGATTGGGTACCCGACGGATCGGAAGCTCTGATGCAGGATCGGACATTCCGATCGAGATCGGAAGCTCCGATGCAGGATCGGAAGCTCCGATGGTATTACGTCAGGCATGACGTGTGGCAGGATCGGAAGCTCCGATCACCTCTATCCAAAGTCAACCAGTGATAGTTTGACACGTGGCAGATGAGGATCTTCGGAAGCTCCGATGGCAGGATCGGACGTTCCGATCGAGGAACGGAAGTTCCGATCGAGGATCGGAGGTTTCGATCGTTGTCTATAAATAGAAGGCCGAGGATTCATTTTGATTTGCCAATTCCGAGAATTCCCTCTCCATTCTAGTCTTATTTTCTTAGTTCTGGTCTTCCTAGGCTTGATCCGGGGGTCGGCGAGGCGTTCGGTAGTCGCAGCGGAGTTGTGCCCAAGTTCTGAAGGCATCGACATCAAAGGGCTAACGACGGACAAAGGTATAGCTTTTTCTTTCTAAAAATATTTAGGAGTATGCAATAGCTTAGTTAAGGCTTTTAGAGCACTTTAATGATAGTAGTATCATTTGGCAGTGTAAAGCATAATATAGGCATGGGCCTAGAGTTGGTAGAGCTTGCACTGATTTGTGGTACGAAAGTACTGTTCGAGATATCCTGACTAAGTATGCATGTATTATGTGACTGCATGGTTTATATGTCATTGATTTATGCTGCATTCACTTGCATACTGAGCTATCTCCTTCGAGATGTCTATTAGTAGGGTTGTACCCTATCCTGTTAGTGGATGGACTTCCATGGCTTTGGGTCCGGTAAATCCACTGGTATTTATGGTATGAGAGCCACTTCCTGAAGCGACGGCACAATGTGCTACATACCAGGGCCCGGTCTGTCTATGTTATCTAATCCTTGACCTCGAGTTTATAGGGAGTTCACTTTGCATGCATGTATACTTATACTCTCATACTGAGCATTTTATGCTCACGTTTCGTACTCTGTGTTTCTGGACACCCTATTCCATGGGGCAGGTTTGCGATTGGATGAGGCGGGTGGATCCAAGAGGGGCTAGGCAGTGGTTGGTCAGCTGGAGCTTCGTTTAGGTTTTTATTCTGTTGTTTTGGGTTTATACAGCTATTCGATTTGGTTGTATATTATTTTGGATATTTACAGATTCTTTTTCTTGGGATTGTATTAATGTTATGGTTTCCGCAGTTGAATTCTGATTTTTGTTTAATTAAGTTAATTGCATGCCTAAGTTCTGTTTAGTAGGTGATCTGGGTAAGGTTCACTACACAGAATGAAGACAGCTGAGGACCGACAGGCCAAGTATGCGAACATCAAACGCAGACCACTGTGTTTTGATCAGGAAGATTGTGTGTTTTTGAAGATTTCTTTGTTCTGAGGTACACTGTCAGATTCGGGAAAAGAGGAAAGTTGTCGCCAAGGTTCATTGGTCCGTATGAGATTTTGGACAAGATAGGCGATCTTGCCTATAGGATTTCTCTTCCTCCGTCTCTTTCAGGAATCCACGATGTGTTTCATGTCTCGATGTTGCGGAAATATCATCCGGATCCGTCCCATGTTCATCAGCCAGACGAGGTAGAACTTGATGAGACTCTGAGTTACTTCTAATTACCGATTCAGATCCTTGACAAAAAAGAGAAGCAGCTCAGAAACAAGTCGATTCCGTTGGTGAAGATTCAATGTAGTCATCATGGGGTTGAAGAAGCGACTTGGGAGACCGAATCCGATATGAGGTAGAAATTTCCAGAGTTGTTTGATTGAGGTGAGTTCGTCATCAGTATGATTCTTTCTTGTTCAGTCTGTGATCTGTCAGATTTCGATGACGAAATCGAATCTTAGAGGGGGAGAACTTTAATGCCCCGATTTTATTATAATTGAATTTAATTTAGTTAATCAGGGTTTTCAGTGGTTGAGGGCCGTTTTGTTATTTCGCAGGGGTCATTTAGCAAACTTTGTAGAATTAAAGGACTGAAATGCAAAGATGGGATTTTATTTATATTATCATGCAAGTTGGCCATCGAATCACATCATTCATTCTCCTCTCTTCCTCTGCTTTTCGTAAGTACTGTTGGAAGCCATGAAAGGAGATTCCTCAAGCTTTTCATCCGTTTGATTCGCATGATCCGACCATTAGATTTTGATTCCGAGTCGAGATTCACGATCACCGCTACGAGGACTTCGTTTTGACGTAAGTTTTCCTACCATCCTCGAACTTTGATTGTGTTGGGTTGTCAGAATTTGATAATCTTGGAGTATGTTGTGCTTGAGCTAGCATAGATTGTGTATTCGAAGTCGGTTTGAAAAAAAAAACGAAGTTTGGATTTTATATGATTTTTGAGGCATTATTTCGAAAATGGGGTTTGAGATTTTGTTGGATTTTTGTTTGTTTTGTTGATTGAGAGGTTGATATGAGTTGATTGGAGTTGGTTGTTGTTGTTGGATATTTTGGTTGGACCGTTTATAGCCGTTATGCCATAGAAATTGAGTTTGGATTATCGGTTTTGTTGTTTCGGTTTGGTTCTCGAGTTAGTTCGAGTTATGAGTTTTATATTGAATCCGTATTCGATGTTTTCAGAGTTTTATTGAAGAGATTCGAGTTGGAGCCAAGCTTTGAGGCTTTTAAACCAATTGAAGTTGAAGACGGTATAGTATTTGTTTATCGACTTTGAGTTTCAAATCCGAATAGCTATTGAATCGAATTCTTCTTTTGATTGACAGGATTGATTGAAGCCTCGAGTAAAGGTAAAAGACGACATTGATTCGAATGGGGTAGAATACTCGAGTTCGATTGTTTCTCGAGCCCCGAAAATCACATACTGCATGTTATTTGCTTGTGTGAACTTGATTGAATATTTTATTTGCACTTGCATTCATATTGAGCCGAATATTCGATTCGTTTTTGAAATAGACGATTTAGGGAGCTATATTGAAGTGGTCTTGGATTTCAAGATTTTTCAAGTTCCATAATACTTCTTATAGTTGCTCTAAAGACTAGGGGTTGAGTTGAACGACTTCCACCCCAAATGAGTGTGTCGGTGAGTTGTTGTGAAGACTTGGCCCCGGGATCCCAACCGAATACCGATTGATATTTTGATTATCTGATTTGATAGTCCCGAGTTTTGAAGTCATGCATTCATTCATTCTCATTTTTATTTGTTATTGATTATTACAATTCAATATGAGGTGTTTATCTGAAATTGCATGTCTTTCCCTTTTACTTAGGAATTATATTTCTAACCGGTTTATCCGGCAGTTGTCTTTGTTTGTATGTGTACCTGGCAACAGGAGGATCAGGAGCTAGACCGAGTCGTCTTGGTTAGCTTGGGGTGAGATGATAGAAGTGAGACACCGTGTGTCGTAGGGTCGTACCTTTTGGGTTGTATTATTTTGGATAGTCGAACGAACCCTATCATCGAACTTAGATTGGTTCCGCACTTGTTATGCTTTGTATTGTATAACCCTAGGCTATCTCATGTTGAAGCTTGTTTAATGTTGGATGAATGTTGTTTGGGTTATGCATGATTTAGATTGAGTTTGATTAACTTTTCTACTGTGTTTTGCCCAGGACTGTCACCGCTCGATCGGTGAGATCTTACCGATCGAGCGGAGGCCTTTTGCTGAGTTTCTGCCTCTGTAACTACTTGCCCGCTCAATCGGTAAGATCATACCGATCGAGCGGCGATGGTTTTCGTCGGGCAGTGTGTTGCGATTTTTCTGCCCGCTAGATCGGTAAGATCTTACCGATCTAGCGGAGCACTATTAAAAAAAAATAAAAATTTTGGCAGGCTTTTTCTTTTTCTTTGATTGTTTGTAACCCGAGTTTAGAATATTAGAAACGGGGTCTCACAGTGGAACTTGATAGTTCTTGAATCTTGATGATCTTTTTGATATGACATATACGATCTTGGACGCACCTGTTAAAAAATTTTGTATTTCAAATTTTGTGAAAATAAAATTAACTCCATCCGGGTTATGAGCAAGAAGATTGAAATCCTAATCATCTTGCTTTTGACTAAGTATACGGATTGAATGGGGTTAACTTTTGAAAAATTTTAAAATAACAATTTCATCCGGGCTTGAAATGTGATTGAAATTCTAGTCCTATCAAAGTTATAGCTAAGTATGCGGGTAATTATAGTGACTTTAAAATTGTCGGGTACAAAATCCAACGGTGCATAATTTTATCTCAAGAGAGTTGTGTTGTGTTGAAGGATTATTGAGAGGAGGGTTCTTGACAGTGAAACTTAAACTGAATTGTCATAGATCGGCGAACAATTTTGAAACTTTGTCTTTTGAAGTTGCATGTAGCTAGGGTAACATGTCACACACACACGTTTGCATTCGACCGAAGGTGTATCATGGATAATCGAGAGTATGTGTGAACTTGTTATTTGTGTAAGGACCTTCTCTGAGGCTATGTTATGCATGATTCGTCCCCGCTTATATTTTTGTTATGTTTTCATTTTGTTTTTGCATGACTTGCTCGAGAGAGAGCAAGGATTAAGTGTGGGGGTATTTGATAGTTGTGTTTGTGTTGCATGTTTTAATATCATTTTGTTGTTGTTTTGCATACATTTATGTATTTTAATTACGTGTTTTGTTCGTATTTAATTTAACGTGTCTTCTGTAGTGACCCTACATGGAATCACATACTAACTGGCAACTAATAGCATGCATTAAACTTAATACAGCAAAATACTTAACAGAGTTAAAACGTGGGGAAACATAATCCATAATTTATATATCAGCTTAGTAACATAATCCAGGCTTAAATCTGTAGTGATACAACCAAATCGAAGAACTTAAAAGTAAACATTATACAGCTAAAACATATCCTGCTGTATAAATTCCCTTGAAAAGCTCCGGCTCCTTAGTCCTGCCTCAAACTACCGGCTCCGTCCATCCTGCGACTTGCCCCATGGAATAGGGTGTCCAAGATAACAACTAGGACGTGAGCACTAACGCCCAGTACATAGACATGAGTAAACATATGTATATAATGCATGCAACATGATGACTGGTAAAGGGTCATCTGAAAAGTCATGCTCAGAACCGGCGCCACATGAGTGCTGCCACCGCACGGATCAACCTCTGGGTTCAACCACACTCGTTTAGTACACCAGAGTAGACAGACATAAATGCCCCCGCCGTCGTGGTACTCTCAGTGACAGACTATCGATTATAGAGCTAAGCGGCTCTATAGTCACGTATAACAAGGTATAGGCTCAACGTGTATATGCACATGACATATGAATATAGAAAGCAGTAAATCATATATCATGCCATATAATAATGCCAAATAAATGCAACATATAAACATGTATACTCGCTGACAATCTCAGTTAATGTGTACGTACCTCTAGGTTAGTTCAAGTATAGTAGGATCCTAGGTTCCAAGCCTATATTCAAAAGTTCACCGTATCACTACATAAATTCTATAAGTCTTAACTAAGCTAATAAGTACTCCCAAAACTTAAATAGATTCCCGGACCATACCTTCGTCCGTAGATAGCCCTTTGAAGACGCTAGTCCTGGATGACTATAAACACAACTTGGTTATTCCAGAACCTTTATTATAACCGATAGGGCCCTCAAGTGTATATCTCACACTATATAACTGAAAAAGGAACCTCGGGAATTCGTATTCCAAAATGAAATCGAATGAGCCCTATTTATAGGAAAAATTTCGGACGATTTTGGGCCCTCCGAACCTGAGTTCGGATCGTCTGATCCAACTCACTGTCTGCATGCGAGACACGTCGAGTTTGGATCATCCGATCTCTACTTCGGGTCGTCCGAAGTGCTCTAAGTCCGACACTTGTCAAAATTCATTGCTGAGTAATCCTGCCTACTTGGCACAAACGAGTTCGGGCTGTCCGAACTTGAGTTTGGATCGTCCGAACCAGCCTTAACTCCGAAGTCAACAAGCTCACCTTCGGAGCCCCCGGTGGTCAAGTTCGGGCCGTCCGAAGTCCTCTTCGGATCGTCCGAACTGGCTCAGAAAATGAAATTTCATTTCTTGCTTCTGAAGTCCGATTAAATCCCGAAATTGGTTAATTACCAACCCTTAATCATGTTTAACATATTATTATCTTAAATTGGGTTCTGGGTTACTACATTCTCCCCACCTTTAGATATTTCGTCCGCAAAATAAAATCTAAAGACAAATCAAGATAACAATATGAAACATCAAACCATGTTTTATTACAACAACTGTAATTACGTCTTTACATGATAATCAAAAGTACAAAGCAAACAACTCAGGATATTCAGCCCGCATATAGCTCTCGGTTTCCCAAGTTGCTTCTTCAACATCTCGGCGCTGCCACTGTACCATCACAAGTGGTATAATCTTGTTCCGAATAACTTTCTCCTTTCTGTCTAAGATACGGATTGGTCGTTCAACAAAAGACAGATCTGGCTCTAGCTGAATATCATTAGACTGAATCACATGAGATTCAACAGCTATATACTGTCGAAGTAACGACACATGAAAAACATTATGTATACTGGAAAGATTTGGCGGTAAAGCCAAACGATATGCAACATCTCCAATTTTCTCCAGTATCTGGAAAGGTACAATAAAACAAGGAGACAACTTGCCTTTCATGCCGAATCTCATCACCTTCCTGAAAGGTGATACTCGTAGAAACACATATTCACCAGGCTCAAACTAAAGTGGCCTGCGACGAATATTAGCATAACTGGCTTGTCTATCTTGAGCAACTTTGATCCTATGCATGATCAAATCTACCTTGTCTACAATCTGCTGCACCAATTCAGGACCCTCGACTTGTTGTTCCCCGACTTCATCCCAGAATAACGGAGTACGACACCATCGACCGTACAATGCCTCGAAAGGTGCCATATCAATACTACGATGATAACTGTTATTATAGGCAAATTCGATCAAAGGTAACTGATCCTGCCAAGATAAGCCAAAATCCATGACAGAAGAACGTAGCATATCCTCCAAAGTACGAATCGTCCACTCTGGCTGTCTGTCAGTCTCCGGATGATATGCAGTACTCAAACTCAGAGTGGTACCCAATGCCTACTGAAAACTACCCCAGAAACATGAGGTAAATTGCGGGTCTCTATCACTGACTATGCTCACTGGAATCCCATGCAATCGCACTATCTCCTGGATGTATAAACGTGTCATGCGATCATAAGAATACTCCCGGTTATAAGGAATGAAATGTGCTGATTTCGTCAAACGGTCAACAAAGACCCAGACAGCATCACACTGACGTGTAGTCATAGGCAAGTGGGTAACAAAATCCATAGTTACGTGCTCCCACTTCCATTCGGGAATCTCAAGATTCTGCAATAATCCACCTGGTCGTCGATGTTCAGCCTTGACCTGTTGACAAACCAAACATCTTGAAACAAATTGATACATACTCCTCTTCATCCCTTTCCACCAGAATCTAGTTCGCAAGTCCTTATACATTTTCATGCTTCCAGGATGAACTGATAATCGACTCCTGTGAGCTTGAGATAGAATATCGTTCTTGAGCTCCGCAACATTAGGTACAACCACTCGATTAGATAAGCACAATAAACCATCTGCCTCAAAATGAAATCCAGATGTATTAACTCCATTGGCTAAACGTGCCAAATGCTGAGTCTTAACATCAGATATCTGAGAATCTCTGATCCGAGAATACAATGCTGGCTCAGAAAAAATAGTATACAATCGAATTCCATTTCTCCCTTTCTTGTGCTTGAGCGTAAAACTCAATGAACAACACTCTTGAATCATATGAGATACTTCACTAGTCTGAAGTGCAGAAAGTCTCACCTGCCAACTCAAGGCATCAGCAGTAAGATTAACAGAACCTGGATGATATTTGATTTCACAATCATAATCCTTCAGAAGATCCATCCAGCATCTCTGTCGCATATTCAACTCCGCCTGAGTGAATAAATACTTCAAACTCTTATGATCCGTGAATATCTCAAATTTTTCACCATAAAGATAATGCCTCCAGATCTTGAGTGCAAATACAATGACGGCTAACTCAAGATCATGTACTGGATAATTACTCTCATGCGTCTTCAACTGTCGAGAAGCATAGGCAATAACATGTCCATGTTGTGTCAGAACACATCCTAACCCCTGACCAGAGGCATCAGTATAGACAACATACCCTCCTAATCCAGAAGGTAGAGCTAGTACAGGTGCAGTAGTAAGACGTCCACGTAGCTCGTGAAATGACTCCTCACAATCCGAGGACCATATGAAGGCAACATCTTTCCGTGTAAGCTGTGTCAAAGGCCTTGCTAACTTTGCAAAATTCTCGATGAACCGAAGGTAATATCCAGCTAGACCCAAGAAACTGCGAATCTTAGCAACCGTCATCGGACGAGACCAGTTCAGCACTGCCTCTATCTTACTAGGATCAACAGATATCCCTTCATTAGAAATCGCATAACCGAGAAACACTAACCGATCAAGCCAAAATTCACACTTGCTCAATTTTTCATACAGCTGCTTATCTCGTAACGTCTGTAAAATAATCCACAAATGTTGTGCATGCTCATCCTTGTCATGAGAATAGACAAGAATATCATCAATGAAAACGATGACAAATCTATCCAGATATTCTCAAAATACCTGATTCATCAGATTCATAAAGACTTCCGGTGCATTCGTTAAACCAAATGGCATAACAAGAAATTCATAATGCCCGTATCTTGTCATAAAAGCAGTCGTAGATATATCTGAGTCTCGTACCTGCATCTGGTGGTATCCAGATCTCAGATCTATCTTAGAGTAGACAGAAGTACCCTGTAATTGATCGAATAGATCATCAATCCGTGGCAAAGGATACTTATTCTTGATGGTGACACGATTCAACTGCCCGTAATCAATACACAATCACATCGATCCATATTTCTTCTTGACGAACAAAACAGGTGCTCCCCACGGAGAAACACTCGGACGAATATATCCCTTATCAAGAAGATCTTGTAACTGTTGTTCCAATTCCCTCATCTCTGATGGTGCTAGACGATAAGGCGCTCGGGATATAGGCGTAGTTCCTGGTATTAAATCAATACCAAATTCAACCTCTCGAACCGGAGAAAAACCAGGAATCTCATCAGGGAATACATCAGGAAACTCACTGACTACCGGTAACTGATCAATACCCGTAATAATCATGGACATATCAACTGCATAGATAAGGTAGCCCTACCCACCTGACTCCAAGACATGACATGCCTTCAGAGCCGAAACAAGTGGCATCGGAGGTCGCGTACCCTCACCATAAAAATACCAGCTATCACCCTCAGCAGGATGAAACTGTACCAGACACTGATAACAATCCACAGTAGCGTGATACAAAGTCAGTATATCTATTCCCAAAATACAGTCAAAATCTGCTATCGCTAATATCATCAAATTAGCCAATAACGTATTACCCTCAAACTCTAGAAGGCAACCCATCACTAGACGCTTAGTTACTATCTCCTACTCCAGCGGAGTAGATACAACTAAATCCATATCTAATGATACATAAGGTAATCTATGTCTCTTAACAAAGCGACTAGAAATAAAGGAATGCGATGCTCCAGTATCAATTAAAACAAGTGTAGGATTACCACATAACAAAAAGGTACCTGCCAACATGCGATCGCTTCCCTCAGTAGCCTGTTCTTGAGACAGAGAAAATACCTGCCCTTGAGTCTGGGGATGGTAACCAGAAGAACTCTGTGGTGCTGGCTGCTGTCATGGAAAAGTAGAAGCATGAGATCCAACCTGTGATCCCGATCCACTAGTAGAACTCATGCGCTGAGGACAATCTCTCCGCAGATGTCCCTGCTGACCGCAAATATAACAAGCACCAGTAGCTCTCCGACATGAAGCTGTAGGATGCTTCCCTCCATAGTGACTACAAAGCTCCTCCTTCTTCTTCTTCTTCCCAAAACGGAACATACCTCGTGAACCACGAGATCCAGATGAATTAGTAGGAGTAGAAGAAGACGTAGGTCCAGATTGCATAACAGATTGAGCTCGAGGCTCAAAAGATCCACTAGCTTGTGCTGGCATCATCAACTGTGCATGCCTGTTGCTGGTCTCCACATGAACCATATTCTCATAAGATACTGGGTCATCACAGACAACAACCTAGATATCTTGGTTCAGACCTTGTAGAAAGAGATCATACTTCAATGCATCACTCTCATTAATATGAGGACTGAAAGGTAGCAGATCAAGAAATCGTTGCTGATATTGATCAATAGTCATTGATCCTTGTCTCAGAGTAAGCAACTCCATCGATTGTGCTTGGCGAATAGCTGGAGGAAAATACTGTTTCTGGAACTGCTGACAGAAATCTCCCCAATTCACCTGTCCTCTCTCAGTACGAGCCTGAGCAGCTTTGGCATCCCACCAAAAACGTGCTCAATCCTCTAGAACAAATTCTAGAACTTCCAATTTCTGATCCTCAGTACAATCGAAAGCACGAAAAGTACTCTCGAGTTTAGACATCCAACTTTTTGCTTGTTTAGGATTCTCGCCTCCCACCAAAGGTTTTGGTCCTACTTGCATAAATTTATTGATAGAGTAGCAACGTCTACCCTCATGATGACGATGTTGATCATCATGATGGCCGTGATGACGATGATGATGACCACCTCCCTGGCCAACACTACCGTGACTCTCGTCAGCAATATCCTGAAAAGAATTGCACATTAAAATCCAAAATGCGCAAGAATTACTCAAAACTAATTCTAAATCCCAAATACTAATCCCAAAATCTAAGCATGCTATGATACCAAAAATGTAGTGACCCTGCATGGAATCACCTACTAACTGACAACTAATAGCATGCATTAAACTTAATACAACAAAATACTTAACAGAGTAAAAACGTGCGGAAACATAATCCATAATTTACATATCAGCTTAGTAACATAATCATGGCTTAATTCTATAGTGATACAACCAAATCGAAGAACTTAAAAGTAAACATTATACAGCTAAAACATATCATGCTGTATAAATTCCTCTGAAAAGCTCCGGCTCCCTAGTCCTGCCTCGAACTACCGGCTCCGTCCATCCTGCGACTTGCCCCATGGAATAGGGTGTCCAAGATAACAACTAGGACGTGAGCGCTAACGCCCAGTATATAGACATGAGTAAACATATGTATATAATGCATGCAACATGATGACTGGTAAAGGGTCATCTGAAAAGTCATGCTCAGAACTGGCTGCCACCGCACGGATCAACCTCTGGGTGCAACCACACTCGTCTAGTACACCAGAGTAGATAGACATAAATGCCCCCGCCGTCGCGGTACTCTCAGTGACAGACTATCGAGTATAGAGCTGAGCGGCTCTATAGTCAAGTATAACAAGGTATAGGCTCAACGTGTATATGCACATGACATATGAATATAGAAAGCGGTAAATCATATATCATGCCATATAATAATGCCAAATAAATGCAACATATAAACATGTATACTCGCTGACAATCTCAGTTAATGTGTACGTACCTCTAGGCTAGTTCAAGTATAGTAGGATCCTAGGTTCCAAGCCTATATTCAAAATTTCACCGTATCACTACATAAATTCTATAAGCCTTAACTAAGCTAATAAGTACTCCCAAAATTTAAATAGATTTCCGGACCATACCTTCGTCCGTAGATAGCCCTTTGAAGACGCTAGTCCTGGATTACTATAAACACAACTTGGTTATTCCAGAACCTCTATTATAACTGATAGGGCCCTCAAGTGTATATCTCACACTATATAACTGAAGAAGGAACCTTGAGAATTTGTATTCCAAAATGAAATCGAATGAGCCCTATTTATAGGAAAAATTTCGGACGAGTTCGGGCCCTCCGAACCTGAGTTCGGATCGTCCGATCCAACTCACTGTCTGTATGCGAGACACTTCATGTTCGGATCGTCCGATCTCTACTTCGGGTCGTCCGAAGTGCTCTAAGTCCGACACTTGTCAAAATTCATTGCTGAGTAATCCTGCCTACTTGGCACAAACGAGTTCGGGCCGTCCGAACCAGCCTTAACTCCGAAGTCAACAAGCTCACCTTCGGAGCCCCCGGTGGTCAAGTTCGGGCCGTCCGAAGTCCTCTTAGGATCGTTCGAACTGGCTTAGACAATGAAATTTCATTTCTTGCTTCTGAAGTCCGATTAAATCCCGGAATTGGTTAATTACCAACCCTTAATTATGTTTAACATATTATTATCTTAAAATGGGTTCTGGGTTACTACATCTTCATAACATGCTCCCGGGTTTATTTTGTAGGACGTGACACTTTAAAGGAAAAAATGGACAGAAATAATCTCACTCGATTTGCGGAGTTCAACCGATCAAGCGAGAGAGAGCTAGAGTGAACAAGGAAGAATTGAAGTCAGAAGTTTTTTGGCTCGATCTGCTGAACTCAACAGATCGAGCGACCAGAATAAAAAGCAAATTTTGGGATAGAGTTTTGCTCGCTCGATCTGCTAAACTCAGCAGATCGAGCGAGCCGCGCAGTTCGGGAAAAAATCCTTAAATTAGGAAACTCTATTTTTAAGGACTGTAGTCTTTTATTATGTATTTATTCCTTTTTTCTGAGATCTTTTAGGGGATTAAGAGGGAGATAACGTGATGAAGGCTTGACGGCTAGGTTTTCTTCTACTATTCTTAGATTTCTTCTCTTCTTTTGATTTTTATTGCAAATTTTCATGAATATTTGTGGCTAGACTTTATAACTTGGTTGAGGAATACAAGCCCTTGAATTTATTTATTTGAGAGATTTTGATTTTTAGTGTTTGATTATTATTGAGTATCAAGAGTTGTTTGGAATTGATTGTCATGTTTGTGTGTTTGATTATTAGATTGATCACCTGATGATTTTTCATACAATCTACTGCTAAATTAGAATTCAAATCCGTAATTGTTTGAATCATCTAATTTTTGAAGCAAATGCAATTAATAATCGCCCGCTTTTGAGTTTATTAAATTTTAGGAACAACAATTGACTAGATTAAATACATCCGCTTGTGTATGTGTTGTCTAGATTCATCAGTTTACTAACAAACTGGCATCAGATCCTGGTTTAGAGATGAGAACCAAGAGGTTTGACACTGAAAATTTCACGGGGAAAAATGACTTTGGTTTGTGGAGGTTGAAGATGAGGGCCTTGTTGGTTCAGAATAGAGTAGAAGATGCACTCCTGGGAGAAGAAAAGATGCACGACAAAGTCAAGGAAATTGACAAGAAAGATATTCTTGTGTAGGCTTATAGTGCACTGATCTTGAGTCTTGGAGATAAGGTGTTGCGTGAGATATCAAAGGAGACATCAGCAGCTGCGATTTGGATGAATCTTGAGCATCTTTACATGACTAAATCTATGGAAAACAGGCTCGAAAAGTCCACCGGTGCATTATAAAGACCAAAAGGTTACATAAAGTCCTCCACAATATCTGCAAAAATCGCCATCATACACCGCTGAAGAGTCTCCGGTGCATTACAAAGACCAAAAGGCATATTCCTAAAATCAAACGTGCCATAAGGACACGTAAAAGTAGTTTTCTCCTGATCTCCCGGTGCTATAGCAATTTGATTATAGCCTGAATAACCATCTAAGAAACAGTAATAGCAATAACCAGCAAGTCTATCAAGCATTTGATCAATGAAAGGAAGTGAAAAGTGATTCTTACGAGTAGATTTGTTCAACTTCCTATAATCTATAGAAACTCGTCAGCCATTTACTGTACGAGTGGAGATTAACTCATTATTTTAATTTTTTACCACAATAATCCCACCTTTCTTAGGCACTACTTGAACTGGAGACACCCAACTACTGTAAAAAATAGAGTAAATCACACCAACATTCAACAATTTCAAAACCTATTTTTTAACAACTTCTTTCATGGCGGAGTTTAACCGCCTCTGATGATCGACATAAGGAGTATAAGACTCTTCCATGAAAATTTTATGCATGCACATTGTTGGACTAATACCCTTAAAATCAAAAATCGACCATCCTAACGCAGTTTTAAAATTTCTTAGCACTCTCAATAACATTTCTTTTTCAAACTCAAAGAGATGAGAAGAAATAATTAACGGACAAGTTGAATTTTCACGTAGGAATGCATAGCATAAATGTGCAGGCAACTCCTTAAGATCATGAGTTTCAGCAGGTACCTCTTTCGCATTATTTTCCAACTCTTCTTTTTCTTTGGATTTATCACCATTTCGATTGGAGAACCATCAAGAAATGCCTCTTGTTCACAAAGCTCAAAGTCTTCTTCTTTCTCAGCATTATTTTCATTAACCAAGCATTTTTCTAACGGATAATCAATTCCTGCACAAAAACAAAGAGTATAAAAATCAATAACTTCAATACTATTGCAGGTACTTACCTTGCTTGGTCCCTTCATTGCATGATAGATGTTAAAAATTACAGCTTCTCCACCAACTCTAAGGGTAAGCTCTCCTTTATGGACATCTATCAATGCTCTTGCAGTTGCCAAAAAGGGTCTCCCAAAAATTAAAGGAGTTTCTTCATCTTCTTCCATATCTAAAATCACAAAGTCAGTAGGAATTATAAATTTATCCACCTTTACCAAAACATCTTCAACAACCCCCCGTGGATATGTTATACTTCTATCAGCCAGCTGCAACGTGATTGTGGTAGCCTTGAATTCTCCAAGCTGCAAAGTCCTGTAAACATAAAAAGGCATTAAATTTATACTTGCTCCTAGATCAAATAAAGCTCTATTTACTTTAGCACCACCAATAAAACAAGGAATAGTAAAACTCCCTGGATCCTTAAGCTTTTGTGGAAAATTTTTCTGTAGAATCGCGTTGCACTCTTCTGTCAGGTTCACCACCTCATTGTCTTGCAACCTCCTCTTCTTGGACATCACATCCTTGATAAATTTGGCATAATTTGGCATTTGTTCCAAAGCATCTGCAAAAGGGATGTTGATATGTATCTTTTTGAAGATGTCTAGAAAATTGGATAATTGCTCATCAAGCGCCTTCTTCTTGAACCTCTATGAGTAAGGAAGTTGTGGATTATACATGGGTTTCGATTCATGTTCCTACATTTTTTCTTCAACAATTTTCTCATTAACCATTGAGTCTTCAGCTTCCTTATATTTTTCATGCTCTTGTTCTTTTTATTTAGCCACTAGTTTCTTTCCAATCCTCAATTCTACAGCCTAGCACTGCTCTTTCGGGTTTACCTCTGTATTACTAGGAAAGTGGACTCTATTCTGATCCTTCAAATTATTTGCTAATTGCCCAATTTGAGTTTCCATTGACTTCATCATGGCACCCAAACTACACATATGCGTTTCCATGCTGTCAAGTTGAGTCTCAGTTCTCCATATCTGCTTACCAAATTCATTAACAAATGTAGACACCACAAGCTCCAATGACGCCTTTCCCTCACCCTTGTTTGTATTGAACCCCGAAGGTGAATTCAACACATTTTTGTTGGTATAAGAAAAATTTTTATGGTTATGTAAGCCATGATGATAAGTATTAGAGGGAGGGTTACCTCGATAGTTTCCATAATATAACGCCCCAAATTTATCTTAATTGGGTTAATCGGAGATTATAGAGTTCAAGAGCCGACTTGATTTTGATCAGGGTCTATTTTGAAATTTATGGATTTTCAGGGACTAAAACGCAATTTTGGAGTTTGTTATATTATTTTGACTCCATTGACTTATATTCTCATTCCACCAACTCCTCCAAGCCGTCTCCTTCACCATTGTTGCGCCCCAATATTTCTTCAATCTTTCAGATTTCAGTTCGAGCTCGATACATCCGTTAGAATTTATTTCTGAAGGCATTTTAGCGATCACAGCAGCGAGAGCTCCGTTATATAGTAAATTTTTCTTCGATCAACTAGACTTATATTTTTGGATTTTGTTAGAATCGATTGCGTTTCAGTTATGTTGTTCTTGACAGAGTTCTTATCTTTTATTCTCAATCGGTTTTGAAATAGAGAGACGTTCGGAATTGTTATGATTTTTGGAAGTCTATTTCGAAATTTAAGTTTTGAGATTTGTTGGGTTTGAGCCTTTATTGTTGTATTAGCATTGATATGAGTTGATATCGATATTATACTGCTGCCTGTGTTTCCGGTTTGATCAGTTCATAGTCGTTATGCTGCCGGTTTGAGTTTTGGATTTTTGAACCGTTTTTGAGTTGTAGAACTTTGGCATTGGGTTTGTTCTTTGTTGTTGATCATTCTTTGCCTCTGTACAGATTCTTTTGGAGTTTTTCGAGCCCAGAGTTAGCAGCATTTGATCATCGAAGAGTTGGACGAAGAGCGGCAAATTGTTTACCTTGTGTCGTTATTGTGTTAGGTTGTATAGTTTTTGATATAACCTTTTATTGTAGCTTATTTAAAGTTGGAGCTATTCGTATCGAAAGGTACAAGCAGTCATTGTGTTAGAGGGATAGCATACTCGAGACAGTTGGTTCTTGAGTTTTCCCTAAAAATAACATACTTGCATCAATACTTGTTCTAGCATGTGAAACTTGTATTTTGTTGTTGATTGAGGTTTTGTTATATGGCTTAAGTTTTATGTTTTCCTTATGCATTCATCTTGAGCCAAACCTTTGATTTCAGTGGGCAGAACGAACCTTTTTATTTAGACGTTTTGGGGGCTATGTTGTGAGTGACCTGGGTTGTAGAAGTTCATCTATTGTCAGCATACTTCTCATAGTCGCACCATATTCTAGAGAATTGGGATACGTGGCACCACCTCGATTGGGAGAGTTGGTGAGTTGTTACGTGATCTCATCCTCGGGATCCCAAAAGCATAGAAGCAATCCCTTGTTTATCAGAATTAATATCCCAACTTTAAATACATGCATTTTATTCGTCTTAGCATTGAATATGTTGTCTTGATATCATGTTATGGATATTATATTTGTTATTGCATGTTATGTTGCTTTTACTGGGAATATCATTCTCATCGGAGTTATCCGACTGTTTCTTTGATTTGTATGTGTACTTGGAAATAGGAGGGGCATGATCAAGTCAGCGAAGACCTGGTTAACATCAAGAGTGAGAGATAGAAGTAAAACTCGGTTTAGAAGTAGAATCAGCATGTCAATCTAGTTTATGATTTGAAGTATGTTAGAACTCGAACTTCTTGTTGTTTATAGTTTCTATTATTCGATTATTATGGATTGAATTTTGTCATTGCATATGTATTGAACTTCGTTATGTATTGATTGGCTTTTGGATTGAGTTGTCAAGCTCATTTTTTTGGTTTTCTGTTTTGTTCTTTTCTACAGCAGGGGGCGCCCGATCGGCAGTTTTTAGCAGACCGAGCGCACCCCTTTTTGAGTAAAACAACAAGGCGACTATTTTGGCCGCGCTCGAGCGGTAGTTTTCTATCGCCCGAGCGCGGCACCTCTTTAAAAAAAACTTTCTTGCTTTTAATCTTGGATCTTTTATGCTCTTTTGTTGTTTAATCCGAGATGAGATGTTTATAATCGAGGTCTCACATTAAGTGGTATCAGAGAGATAAGATTCTTGGTTGAACTAGAGTGAGCGGGGTAGTTCGAGTCTGCATGTATTGGCTCCTCACATGTGATTGAGTTAATTGCTTGATTATATAAATTCCATGCGAGCATGCTTTATTATTTGAGAATTATTTAAATTACATGATTATGTGATTTAATTTATAAAGCATGAACTACTTCAGATATAACTGTTTTTGTTATCGACTGGCATCCGATTTTCTGAGAGGTTGAAAGGGCACCGAGTTGTAGCGATTGAGATATCTTGTGTCCTAACCTTTGATTATCAGATGGGTCCTCGTCGAGTTATTAACAGAAACCCACCGCCAGTTACTCCTCCGAATGAGCAATATGGTACTGAAACTGTTCAAATGGATGCTACAGTGACGCCTATGGAAACCTTGCCGAAGAGGTTTCAGTCGTTTAATCCGCCTTTGTTGCTAGGTACAGAGAATATGGTTGACTGTGAGAGCTGGTTGGACAACATTGATCAGTTGTTTGATTCCCTTGATTGCTCTGACTACCGCCGAACTAGGTTAGTCATTCATCAGCTTCATGGTGTTGCTAAGAACTGGTGGATCACGACGAAGAGAGCCATGGAGAATCGAGGTACAGTCATTACTTGGACTCTTTTCAAATCTGAGTTTTATAAGTGGTATTTCCCTATTTCGTACCGTAAGGACAAAGGTACTGAGTTTGCCAATCTGAGACAAGGAAACTTGAACATTGAAGAGTATGTTGCCAAATTAGATAGTCTGTTGTGTTTTGAACTGCATATCACCGGCAATGAAGAAGCAAAATCCGATCAGTTCATTAATGGTCTGGACCCCAAAATCTTCACGTTGGTAAATACTGGTAGGCCCAATAATTTTGCGGATGCTATGGATCAAGCGAAGGGTGGTGAAGCGGGACTGATGAGGAAGAAAGGGAATCAGTTTGCACCTCAGCAACAGCAGAGACAGTTTCAGGCACAACCGTATCAGTATCAAAATCAGCCACCGCAGTATCAGAACCAATCACAGAGGTCTGAAGGAGGAAGCAGTAGCGGTAACAGAAAGGATCATTACAAAGCAAGAGGAAAACAGTTCAAGAAGCAGGGGAACAGTTCTTCTAGTTCCAGGTGTTCCAAGCAGTTCGGTTCAGGACAGAGTTCTGGATCTTCATCCTTGTTCTCCAACAAGTGTGGAGGTAGACACTCCCCGGATTAGTGTGTAGGAGTCTTTGGAAACTGCAATAACTGTCATCAACCGGGACACTTTGCTAAAGTGTGCCCTCAACGAGGTAGAGATCGAGCTCTGAGTGGGAGTTCTTCTAGACCTACAGCTCAGCCTAAGAGGCAGTCGTCTGCGGTTCACTCATTTTAGCCTCAGCAGCAGAACAGACAGGGAGGTAACCCGAGTGCGAACCAGCCTCCGAGACAGCAGGCACGGGTCTTTTCTTTGACGGAGGATCAGGCTCAGGAAGCACCGGATGATGTTGTAGCAGGTAAGTGTTCGATTTTTGGTTATTCTGCTCATGTATTGATAGATACAGGTGCTTCTCATTCCTTTATCTCAGAAAAATTTATGTTGATGCATGCTTTGCCTACTGAGTTGATGTATGACCCTAACAACCATAGCCAGCAACAAAAGTCCACAGACCGCCTAATTGACACCAACGAGTAAAATATCCTTGTGCTTCAGGACTCCATAGTAACAATAAAGAATGCGCTAAACTATTAGCAGGAGTAGAAACTGCGGCCGTTAAGAAATTACAGCCTTCCAAATAGGAACTGGCCAATCCATGAGCTCAATTTTATTATTCTTTGTTACTAAGCATATGAACCATGAATTGGTTGCTTATAATTCATCAATCAGATAGATGAAAGAACTTTTCAAGTAACAAGCGACCCCCTCCTCTCTCACCATTAACTGATTCTCGGATCTATCCGCCTCCTGGACTAATGTTATTCTTAGATCTTGTTCGTGAGATTGAGCAAAAGGAGGAATTGTTTCTGTCATATTAGTCAGGAACTGTGAACTTTTTTTTGAGGGAAAATTGTTAGAGTTCGACTGTATTGTACTTGGGCTGTCAGATTTTGACTGTATTGTTGGTATAGATGCTTTAACCAAGTACAGAGAAACAGTAGATTGTTTTCTGAAGGTTGTCAGATTCGGACCTGAAATGGCAGATGAGTGGAAATTCTTTGGTAAGGGTTCTCGATCTAAAATTCTTTTGATTTCACTGTTATCTATGACTTGTTTGTTACAGAGAGGTGCAGAGGGATTTTTGGTTTATGCAGTCGATGTACTGAGATTTAGCCCTGAATTGGTTGATATACCAGTGGTTAGAGAATTTTCTTATGTGTTTCCGGAAGAAATTCCTGGATTGCCGCCTATTCGAGAGATCGAATTCAGCATCGATTTAGTGTCAGATACTCAACCTATTTCCAAAGCTCCGTATCGTATGGCACCGGTCGAATTGAGAGAATTGAAGGAGCAACTTGAGGATTTGATTCCCAAGGGATACATCAGACCTAGTGTGTCGCCTTGGGGTGCTCCTGTTCTGTTTGTTCGGAAGAAAGATGGTTATATGCGGCTCTTTATCGATTACCGTCAACTGAATCAGGCTACAGTAAAGAACAGGTATCCTTTACCCCAAATAAATGGCTTTTTTGATCAGCTGCAGGGTTATTCTATCTATTCGAAGATTGATGTGAAGTCAAGTTATCATCAGCTGAGAGTGCGTGAGAAAGATGTTCCTAAGACCACATTCAGAACGAGGTATGGTCATTTTGAGTTTATAGTCATGCCGTTCGATTTGACTAACACTCCAGCAGTTTTTATGGGTTTAATGAATCGTATATTTCGGCGCTATTTAGATGAGTTTGTTATTATCTTCATCGATGATATTCTTATCTACTCGAAGAACCGTACTGACCATGCAGAGCATTTGAGGACCGTCTTGCAGATGTTGCGAGTTGATCAGTTGTTTGCCAAGTTTTCTAAGTGTGAGTTTTGGTTGGATCGAGTTGTCTTTCTCGTTAATATTATTTCCGGAGATGGGATTTCTGTTGATCCCAGCAAGATTGAAGCGGTTATGAATTGTCCTAAACCAACATCAGTGCCTGAGATCCGAAGCTTTATGTGTTTAGCTGGTTATTATCGCCGATTCATCGAGGGATTCTCATCTATTGCCAAGCCGATTACGCACCTGACACATAAGAATGCGCCTTTTATCTGGACTGCAGATTGTGAGGCTAGCTTTGTTGATCTGGAGAGGAGACTGACCAGTGCTCCGATTCTTTCTATTCCATCAGGTACTGGAGGTTTTACCGTGTATTTTGATGCTTCTAACCGAGGCTTGGGATGTGTTCTTTGCAGAATAAGCATGTGATAGCGTATGCATCGAGGTAGTTGAAGTCGCAAAAGACTCGTTATCTAGTTCATGATCTTGAACTCGTTGTGATTGTATTTTCTTTGAAGATCTGGCGTCACTATCTGTATGGTGAGTCTTTCGAGATCTTTTCTGATCATAAGAGCCTTAAGTACTTGTTTTCACGGGCAGAGCTGAATATGAGACAGAGAAGATGGTTAGATCTATTGAAGGATTTCGATTGTGAAATCAAGTATTACCTGGGAAAGTCGAATGCAGTTGCAGATGCCTTGAGCCGAAAGCTTTGTTCTTTATCTCTTTCTACTATCGGTGTTTCTCAGTTGATAAATGATTGTTGCACTTTTGGTTTGGAGTTTGAAATAGATAGGAAGAATATCAGAGTGTTTGCTATTCAAGACAAGCCAGAGATGTTTATTTTGATCAAGGAAGCGCAGAATTCTGATCCGAGCATTTAGATTTCAGTAGAGAAAGTCAGATCAAGGCATCAGTCTGAATTCCAAGAGATGATGTTTTGTTTGTGAATAACCGTATTGTTGTGCCCGATGTTTCAGAGTTGAGACAGCGTATCCTTCAAGAGGCTCATTGCAGTCGGTTCAGTATTCATCCTGGAGGCCGTAAGATGTATAATGATCTGAAGAATCAGTTTTGGTGGAAGAAGATGAAGAGCGATGTTGCAAGATTTGTATCTCAATGTTTAAACTGTCAGCAAGTGAAAATAGAGAGGAAGCAACCGGGTGGTCTGTTGCACAATCTATCTGTTCCTAAATGGAAGTGAGATCATATTTCTATGGATTTCATCACGAAGCTACCGCGATCTGTCCGAGGATGCGATGCTATTTGGGTAGTGATCGACAGATTGATGAAGTCTGATTGCTTTATTCCGTACAGGATGACGTATCGTCACGATCAGATGACTAAGTTGTATGTTAGCAACGTTGTGAGATTGCATGGTGTGCCGAAGTCGATCGTTTCAGACCGAGACCCTAGATTCACTTCACACTTTTGGCATAGTATTCAGGAGGCACTTGATACTTGATTGCATGTGAGTAAACCTTATCATCCTTAGACCGACGGACAATCAGAGCGGACTATCCAGACGTTAGAGGATATGCTTCGAGGAGTAGTGCTACACTTTGGCACTAGTTGGCAGGATTCTTTGCCTCTTGTCGAGTTTTCTTACAACAACAGTTTTCGAGCGAGTATCGGTATGGCGCCTTTTGAGGCTTTGTATGGTAAGAAGTTCCGATCTCCATTGTTTTGGGATGATTTGTCCAAGTCACCTGATTTGGAACCGGATATGCTTCGAGATATGGCAGAGCAAGTAAAGTTCATTCATACAAGAATGAAGTCAGCTCAGGATAGACAGGCAAAATATGCGTATATCAAACGTAGACCTCTGAGTTTCGAGCAGGGAAACCGAGTTTTACTTAAGATTTCTCCTTTCAGAGGCATGGTTAGATTTGGTAAGATAGAAAAGTTATCACCAAGATTCATCGGACCGTACGAGATTCTCGAGAAGTTAGGCAATCTCGTGTAAGAGTGGGTGCCCAGTGAGCCAACTGTGTGGCTATGGGCTTTGATGACTCTTTGTATAAACAATCTTTTGTTTAATATTATTTACACTTTTATGGCAATGACTTTATATTACTTCATATTGATATATTGTGATATACTATTGTTGTTTTGATAAAGACCTTGAATATACTATAGTGTATGTAAGATGTGGTAGAACATGGAGATGTCTATCATGAAATACATCTTATAGTCACTGTATGTTCTAAAACCGTTCCTAGTCGATTGAGCCGTCCGATAATAAGGATAAGGATCGCTCGAGTTTGAGACTAGCATTTGCGATGCGGAGTACCACGTTTCATTGGTAGGGAACATGGAGATGTTCGAAGCATGCAAATGGATATTCATAGGATGAATAGTCGAACTACCCCCTATCCGGACTTTCCAAGTGGTTATCACTTATCGAGTGGATAAAGTCCGCGGTTTTGGTTGTACACCATTAGTCCTTACGACTTGAAACATCATGGAGACTCTATATGCTAGTACTGTGCTTTGACTCGTTTACCGACTCTGAAGGGGTCATCAGGTGTCGAGATTGGGTACAGTTACGACACATATAGGAGTCAATGCATTGTTGTCAAGGATTCACCACATACTTGCGAGTGTGGATATCCTATGCGATCTGAGGAGATATTAGTGTGATAAATCTCTGGCCAGAGTAATTGATGTGATTTAAGAAATGGTTTCTTAGTAGCACATGCGATGTCACTAATTTGATCTTCAAGATGTATTGCATAGTTATCGAATCTTGAGCGACTCTCGATATACCAATGGTTGTTGATTCGATCGGGATATATGGATGAAGGGACCGTACTGTACGCTAACCAAAATCTACTGGTTCTTGTAGGCACTATCAGTGATACCTAGGGAATCATGGGGCGATGTTGCTAGGCGCTTTACCATGATTCGTTGGGCAAGTCGGAAAGTGTGGTTCCGAGTCACAAGGAGTTGTGAGCCCACGGCTAGCTGTATCCCTGAACCATTGAGGGTCACACAGTGTAATGGAGTTTTAATCCCGTTGAGATAGTTAAATTTAAAGAGTTAAATTTAATGAACTAAGGAGTTGGACTTCTTAAATAAGAGTAAGGGAGTAGGATTTCCTAAAATGACATAGGGATGGACATTTTTGGAAACCACTGAATTCGGATTCAGGAAAATTTATTTTGACTTTAAAACGTGCAGAAATGGTTTCTGTGCACATTGGTGAAATCGTTTCATCAATCGGAGTCACGATGAATTTTATATTAATTTCTGAACGAGCGGGCTTTGCTTGTCGGGCCCCAGCTTATGACTAATGGGCCCTAAGGTGTTAGTGGCCTGCATTATAAATAAGTTATTTCAGTACAGAAATTACACACAACAGGTCATAATTTTTGAGACAGAAAAAAATCGAAACCCTTCTCTCTCAAAGAATTTTCGGCCGTCCCCTTCCTGCTCTGCCCGAGAAAATTCCGGTCTGTGATTTTGAATCGCAGTAAGGAATAACGAATCAAATTCGTGTATTCTCTTCGCAGAAAACTTCTGATAGATTTTCTAGTGCAATCTATCAGAGGGATTAAACCTCTGTTCGTGGACCTGATTGAAGGCGTTCATCGGTTCCAGGGAGAGACAACAAGAGCAGAATTGTTCTGTTGGTGTCCATTAATCTCGTTGCGAGATTTGAGGTAAAATTTATTTAACTGTTATTTAAATTTTACACACACGTAATTCAATCGATGAACGGTTGATACCCATACCATGGAATCGTTCCATGAGAAAAATTTTTAAACTTCCGCTGCACCGGGTATCAATCGTAATTGGTCTGGGAACTCGCCAGTTTTCCAACAGTGGTATCAAAGCCAGGTTGCTCAGATCAATCGATTGAATTAATCAATTGTACAAAATTTTTGAGTCTCGGTTTATGAAACAAAATAAATATTTTTAATAAAAAAATTTTTTTTCCGGGGGCGAAACCCGGGCAGCGATTGGATCGCTGCCCGGAGGGGGCAGCGATGGTCGCTGCCCCCAGGGGCGGCGCACGGCGCCGCCCAAAGGGGGCGCACGGCGCCGCCCAGGGCGGCGACCGTCGCCGCCCAGGGCGGCGCACGGCGCTGCCCAGGGCAGCGCTGTGCGCTGCGCAGGGCAGCGCTCGGCGTCGCCCAGGGCGGCGCACAGCGCCGCCCAAGGGCGGCGCTCGGCGCCGCCCAGCGGCGGCGCCAGGCGCCGCCAGGGCAGCAAGCGTTGCTGCCCTAAGGGGCAGCCGGGCTGCCCCGGCCCGCGCCCCGGGTGCGGGCCAACCCGGGAGTGTCCCGGTGGCCCGCGGGAAAAATTAATATTTTATTAAAAATTAATTTTAATATGTTAAAATTTTATTTTTGGTCCGGTCAAAAATTGTTTTTGATTGGTTCACGAGATTTCAGATCGAATTGTTCGAGTCCGTAAATTTTAAAATTGATTTGGATAAATTTGAATTTTTGGAAAATTTTAATATTTTATCCGTAAATTGAATTTTGAAATCAATTATTTTGGTACAATTGATGATAAGATATGATCTTATGATATATTAGATAAAATATGATTTATTTGTAAAATTGGATTTTATAGATAAAATATGATTTTATTTGATATGGAGATAAAATATGATTTTATATGTGAAATGTGATTTTATATATAAAATATGATTTTATCTTGTTTAAATTTGAATTGCCACAGCATGTTATCCAATAAATTAATTTTGAATTAAATGTTATTGGATAAGGATGATCGATTGCCATGACCAATTTTGTAGGTGTATGTTAGGAATTTACATTTTGTCTTTATTGTTGTTGGTTTTTATTAATGGGCCTGGTTTATGGCCCGATATGAATGTCATATGTAATAAAAGTGGGCTTGGTTTATAGCCCGTTCCCACCCCAAAAATGTATCCCCTACTTGTCATTGTTATTTATTGTAAATACATTAGATTTAGTGGGAGATCAAGATTTGAAGATGGTGGGCCCAGCAGACAATGAAGACTGAAGAAATGTAAATTGGAAGCATATGTAATAGGATTGCATTTGCATACTGCATATTACCTAGGATTGGACTAAGACCCGTGATTGGCAACCACGGGTCAATTAGAAATGGAATCGATCATCCTATATAATATGTGATATTATGATTGTATGCATGTTTAGACATAAATTGCGTGAATCCGGCAATGCATGCAATAATTTAAATATGATGAGACAAATATTTTTATAAATAAAATCCCTCATTTAAATATGATTTAAAATTTATATCAAGATAAATAAAGGAAATTTAAATATTGTTTAAATGTTCCTACCTTCCATCAACGGTCAATGTATGTGATGCTACCCGCGGATACGGTCCGGCTCATATTATTGGGGGGCCCGTCCGTCGGAAAGCTGTACATTGGATCGACAAATGTTGTAAGTTGGGTGGAACTCCCATGGGATCGGCTCATATTATTGGGGGATCCACATGGCGACCGTCCATCACAACTTAATATTGATGGGTCATCTTGACATGTCACTTTAAACGGCGTCATATTATTGGGCCCTTATTGGACATGAGGTAAATACATGGGGGTTGCTTTGGAAGCAATTGGGCTCTACCTTTTGAGAATTATGGTTGGCTGATATTATTCGGGACCATAAGTTTGTCAATTGGACTCCATGTTCTCACTAAGGAAAAAGTTTCCCGTTTTCACTAGAGGGTGGTGAAATCGTTAAAATAGTGGGAGTGAGATTCATAAAATTAAATTCGCCTATTTTATGTCTTAGTAAATTGTTAAACAATCATTGATATATGTCTGTTTTCCTTTTCAGTATTTCATACAATGAATTCGCGAAATCCTTTATTCTCGATCCTCGAACAAAACAAGCTGACTGGCGCCAACTATACGGAATGGTTCCGGAAGTTGAAGATTGTCTTAACTTCGGAGAAAATGCTCTACGTGTTAGAGAAAGCACCTCCGAAGGAAGCACCAGCTGACATAAGTCCGGAGGAATTGGCCAAACTTGATGCATGGTGTGACCATGACATCAAGACCAAATGCTATATGCAAGCCTCGATGTCTGATGAACTCCAGAGGCGATTTGAGGACACGGTGAATGCTGCTGACATTCACGCGCAACTCAAGGAACTTTTTGGGGCTCAGTCGAGGGCTGAAAGGTTCTCTACTGTTAAGGAGTTGATGACGTGCCGCATGCGTGAAGGGACTTCGGTCCGTGATCATGGGGTACGAGTGATTTGGCTCATACAGAAGTTAGCGACCCTTGATTTGGTGTTGGAGCATGAACTCAATGTGGACTTGCTGCTTCTATCTCTTCCTTCTTCATTTGATGGATTCGTGATAAATTTTAATATGAACAAGATAGAGGCCACCCTTGAAGAGATGGTCAATATGCTCGTTACATATGAATCCACACTTAAGAAGGATAAGCCAGCTTTCTTGGTGGGCTCCTCATCTCTGCTAAGAAGGGGCCAAGTATGAAGGGCAAGAAACGTTCTGCCCCACCCAAGAAAGTGGAACCCGATAAGAAGCAAAAGACAAAGGCTTCAAACGATGGAAAATCCAAGGATGTTTGCCATTACTGCAAGAAGCCGGGTCATTGGAAGCGCAACTGCAAGGAGTATCTTGAGCAGTTGGGAACTGCAAAGGGTATGTTTCTATATCGAAATAAACATGTCACTTAATACAACTTCTTGGGTATTGGATACCGGATGTGGATCTCACATTTGCAATGATTTGCAGGTGATGACAAGAAGTCGCAGGCTTAGAATGGGTGAGACCCAGCTGAGGCTCGGGAATGGTTCCAGAGTTAAGCTACGGCCATTGGAGATGTTTGTTTGATTTTGCAGAATGGTTTTAAATTATTGTTGAGAGATGTTTTATTTGTGCCAGTTTAATTAAAAACATTATTTCTATTTCTATGCTTGATAGAGATGGTTATTCTTGTAATTTTGTGAATGGGATTTGCAATATTTACAAGAATGAATGTTTAATTGGAAATGGACAACTTGAAAACGATCTATACAATTAAAACTAAAAGACGTTCCAGTGAATTGTATTGACAAACCGCGACAACAAACAAAGGAAAATCGATAGTCAAAACCCGGCAAACCTTTGGCACGCTAGACTACATATCTATTCCTCAAGGAGGATGAACAAGCTAGTGGGAGAGGGCATGTTTGATATGTCTGATATTAACTCTCTACCTACTTGTGAATCCTGCCTAAAAGGAAAAATGACTAAATCTCCTTTTAAGGGGAAACCTGAGCGTAGTCAGAATCTGTTGGATTTGATCCATACAGATGTTTGTGGTCCATTTAGAGTAGGGACTCAACATGGCCACACCTACTTCATTACCTTTACTGATGATTATTCAAGGTATGGGTATTTTATTTAATGAAATATAAGTCTGAAGCATTTGAAAAGTTCAAAGAATTCAAGGCTGAAGTAGAAAACAAGCTAGGTAAAAGTATTAAAGCACTTCGATCGGATCGAGGTGGAGAATACTTGAGTACCGAGTTTTTGGACTATCTAAAAGAGAATGGGATTCTCTCTCAGTGGACTCCTCCTATGACACCACAGCTTAATGGTGTATCGGAGCGTCGTAATCGAACTTTGTTGGACATGGTTCGATCCATGATGAGCTTCACTGAGCTTCCACCTTCGTTTTGGGGCTATGCGCTTGAAACGGCGGTATTGTTGTTGAATAACGTCCACACTAAAGCAGTGGACAAAACACCATACGAGTTATGAATGGCAAAGCTCCTAAGTATTCATACTTGAGGATTTGGGGATGTCCTGCTTACGTGAAGCGGACAGTGGGAGATAAGTTGGATAGTCGATCCAGCTTATGTTATTTTGTAGGGTATCCGAAGAATTCAATCGGATATTATTTCTATTATCCTGCTGAAACAAAGGTGTTTGTTTCTAGGAATGCCACCTTCTTGGAGAAGGAATTCTTATTGGATAAGAAAGGCGAGAATGGAACTCGAAGAAGTTCGAGAAGAACCCGAAATACAAAATAACGATCCTACACCTCAGGAACCATTGCTGGACACGCCTGCACCTAGAAGATCCGAAAGGACTTCTAGACCTCCAGTTCGATATGGTCTTCTTCTTGAAGGGGATCAAGATGAACCCGACATTGGATGTGATCCAAGAAACTTCAAGGAAGCAATTTCTGATGCGGATTCGAATTTATGGCTTGAAGCTATGCAGTCAGAATTGGATTCGATGCATACAAACCAAGTTTGGTCTTTAGTAGATCCTCCCGATGGAATTGTTCCAATAGGGTGTAAATGGATCTACAAGAGAAAGCTTGGGCCTGATGGTAAGTATTGACCTACAAGGCGCGATTGGTGGCGAAAGGTTATACTCAAAGGCAAGGAGTTGACTATGACGAAACCTTTTCACCAGTTGCCATGTTCAAGTCCATAAGAATCCTTATTGCCATAGCTGCATGGTATGACTATGAGATATGGCAAATGGATGTGAAGACTGCTTTTCTTAATGGAGACATTAAGGAGGAAATCTATATGAAGCAGCCTGAGGGGTTCACATCCATGGGAAACGAGCATAAGGTATGCAAGCTTCAGAGATCAATTTATGGTCTAAAACAAGCATCAAGAAGTTGGAACCAGAAATTTGATGAAACAATTAAAGATTTTGGTTTCATCAAGAACCCGGAGGAACCTTGCGTGTACAAGAAAGTAGTTAAGGATGCGGTGACATTCTTAGTACTTTATGTTGATGACATCCTACTCATTGGGAATGATGTAGGGATGTTGCAGTCAACGAAGATATGGTTATCAGGTAGATTTTCGATGAAGGATTTGGGTGAGGCATCCTACATTCTAGGGATTCAGATCTATAGAGATAGATCTAAGAGAATGATAGGACTCACTCAATCAACCTACATCGATACCATATTGAAACGGTTTTCAATGGATGGGTCCAAGAGAGGACATCTACCCATGTGTCATGGAGTTTCTCTATCCAAGTCTATGTGTCCCAAGACTGATGCAGAGATAGAGAATATGACACATGTACCATATGCGTCAGCTATAGGTAGTATCATGTATGGGATGATATCTACCAGACCGGATGTAGCATTTGCTCTGAGTGTCACGAGCAGATATCAGTCTAATCCTGGTCAAATGCATTGGAAAGCCGTGAAGGACATTCTTAAGTACTTGCGAAGGACTAAGAATATGTTCATGGTTTATGGAGGACGAGAACTCAAATTGGAAGGCTATACCGACTCTAGCTTCCAAAGTGATGTGGATGACTCGAAGTCAACCTCTGGATTTGTGTTCATGCTCAATGGCGGTGCTGTCTCTTGGAAGAGTTCCAAGCAGGACACCACAGCGGATTCCACCACTGAGGCTGAATACATTGCAGCATCAGCTGCTGCTAAAGAGGCCGTTTGGATGAGGAAAGTTCGTCCAAGAGTTGGGCGTCATTCCTGAATTTGTTGGTCCAGTCCCGGTGTACTGTGACAACACGGGTGCCGTTGCTCAAGCAAAGGAACCAAGGTCTCATCAAAGATCCAAACACGTACTGAGGAAATACCACATAATCCGGGAGATTGTGGAAAGAGGAGACATCATTGTCGAATGAGTGGCCTCTGCAGACAATATCGCTGATCCGCTTACTAAGCCCTTGCCAGGACCATTGTTTGACAAACATCGCGAAGCAATGGGTCTACGTAGTATGACTAGTTGGCTATAGGGCAAGTGGGAGATTGTAAGAGTGGGTGCCCAGTGAGCCAACTGTGTGGCTATGGGCTTTGATGACTCTTTGTATAAACAATCTTTTGTTTAATATTATTTACACTTTTATGGCAATGACTTTATATTACTTCATATTGATATATTGTGATATACTATTGTTGTTTTGATAAAGACCTTGAATATACTATAGTGTATGTAAGATGTGGTAGAACATGGAGATGTCTATCATGAAATACATCTTATAGTCACTGTATGTTCTAAAACCGTTCCTAGTCGATTGAGCCGTCCGATAATAAGGATAAGGATCGCTCGAGTTTGAGACTAGCATTTGCGATGCGGAGTACCACGTTTCATTGGTAGGGAACATGGAGATGTTCGAAGCATGCAAATGGATATTCATAGGATGAATAGTCGAACTACCCTATCCGGACTTTCCAAGTGGTTATCACTTATCGAGTGGATAAAGTCCGCGGTTTTGGTTGTACACCATTAGTCCTTACGACTTGAAACATCATGGAGACTCTATATGCTAGTACTGTGCTTTGACTCGTTTACCGACTCTGAGGGGGTCATCAGGTGTCGAGATTGGGTACAGTTACGACACATATAGGAGTCAATGCATTGTTGTCAAGGATTCACCACATACTTGCGAGTGTGGATATCCTATGCGATCTGAGGAGATATTAGTGTGATAAATCTCTGGCCAGAGTATTTGATGTGATTTAAGAAATGGTTTCTTAGTAGCACATGCGATGTCACTAATTTGATCTTCAAGATGTATTGCATAGTTATCGAATCTTGAGCGACTCTCGATATACCAATGGTTGTTGATTCGATCGGGATATATGGATGAAGGGACCGTATTGTACGCTAACCAAAATCTACTGGTTCTTGTAGGCACTATCAGTGATACCTAGGGAATCATGGGGCGATGTTGCTAGGCGCTTTACCATGATTCGTTGGGCAAGTCGGAAAGTGTTGTTCCGAGTCACAAGGAGTTGTGAGCCCACGGCTAGCTGTATCCCTGAACCATTGAGGGTCACATAGTGTAATGGAGTTTTAATCCCCGTTGAGATAGTTTAAATTTAAAGAGTTAAATTTAATGAACTAAGGAGTTGGACTTCTTAAATAAGAGTAAGGGAGTAGGATTTCCTAAAATGACATAGGGATGGACATTTTTGGAAACCACTGAATTCGGATTCAGGAAAATTTATTTTGACTTTAAAACGTGCAGAAATGGTTTCTGTGCACATTGGTGAAATCGTTTCATCAATCGGAGTCACGATGAATTTTATATTAATTTCTGAACGAGCGGGCTTTGCTTGTCGGGCCCCAGCTTATGACTAATGGGCCCTAAGGTGTTAGTGGCCTGCATTATAAATAAGTTATTTCAGTACAGAAATTACACACAACAGGTCATAATTTTTGAGACAGAAAAAAATCGAAACCCTTCTCTCTCAAAGAATTTTCGGCCGTCCCCTTCCTGCTCTGCCCGAGAAAATTCCGGTCTGTGATTTTGAATCGCAGTAAGGAATAACGAATCAAATTCGTGTATTCTCTTCGCAGAAAACTTCTGATAGATTTTCTAGTGCAATCTATCAGAGGGATTAAACCTCTGTTCGTGGACCTGATTGAAGGCGTTCATCGGTTCCAGGGAGAGACAACAAGAGCAGAATTGTTCTGTTGGTGTCCATTAATCTCGTTGCGAGATTTGAGGTAAAATTTATTTAACTGTTATTTAAATTTTACACACACGTAATTCAATCGATGAACGGTTGATACCCATACCATGGAATCGTTCCATGAGAAAAATTTTTAAACTTCCGCTGCACCGGGTATCAATCGTAATTGGTCTGGGAACTCGCCAGTTTTCCAACATCTCGCCTATAGGCTTGCACTTTCTCCGTCTTTATCTGGTATTCACGACGTTTTTCACGTCTCTATATTGCGGAAGTATCATCCATATCCTTCTCATATTCTTCAGCCTGACGAAGCCAAGCTTGATGAGACTCTGAGCTACTTTGAGCGACCGATTCAGATCCTTGATTGGAAGGAGAAACAACTCAGAACCAAGTTGATTCCTTTGGTGAAAGTGCATTGGAGCCATCACAGAGTCGAGAAAGAGACTTGGGAGACAGAATCTGAAAAGAGACAGCGTTTTCCTGAGTTATTCGGATGACGTGAGTTCTTCTTACTGTCTTTTGTTCTTTATTCTATCTTATGAGTTGTAATTCTTATTGATTTCGAGGACAAAATCCCTTCTTAGAAGGGGAGAATTGTAACGTCCCAAATTTATCTTAATTGAGTTAATTGGAGATTACAGAGTTCAAGAGCCGACTTGATTTTGATCAGGGTCTATTTTGAAATTGTTGGATTTTCAGGGACTAAAACGCAATTTTGGAGTTTGATATATTATTTTGAATCCATTGACTTATCTTCTCATTCCTCCGTCTCCTCCAAGCCATCTCCTTCACCATTGTTGCGCCCAAAGCTTTCTTCAAGCTTTCAGATTTCATTCCGAGCTCGATCCGTCCGTTAGAATTTATTTTTGAAGGCAGTTTAGCGATCACAACAGCGAGAGCTCCGTTATATAATAATTTTTTCTTCAATCAGCTAGACTTCTATTTTAGGATGTTGTTAGAATCGATTGACTTTTGGTTATGTTGTTCTTGACAGAGTTCTTATCGTTTATTCTCAGTCGGTTTTGAAATAAAGAGACGTTTGGAATTGTTATGATTTTTGGAAGCCTATTTTGAAATTTGAGTTTTGAGATTTGTTGGGTTTTAGCCTTTATTGTTGTATTAGCATTGATATGAGTTGATAGCTGTTATGCCGTCGGTTTAAGTTTTGGATTTTTGAACCATTTTTGAGTTGTAGAACTTTGGCATTGGATTTGTTCGTCGTTGTTGATCATTCTTTGCCTCCGTACAGATTTGTTTGGAGTTTTTCGAGCCTAGAGTTAGCAGCAGTCGATCGTCGAAGAGTTGGACGAAGAGCGGTAAAGAGTTTACCTTGAGCCGTTGTTGTGTTAGGTTGTATAGTTTCTGATATAACCTTTTATTGTAGCTTATCCAAAGTTGGAGTTATTCGTATCAAAAGGTACAAGCAGTCATCGTGTTAGAGGGATAGCATACTCGAGACAGTTGGTTCTTGAGTTTTCCCTTAAAATCACATACTTGCATCAATACTTGTTCTAGCATGTGGAACTTGTATTTTGTTGTTGATTGAGATTTTGTTATATGGATTAATGTTTTATGTTTTCCTTATGCATTCATCTTGAGCCAAACCTTTGATTTCAGCAGGCAGAACGACCCTTTTTATTTAGACATTTTGGGGGCTATGTTGTGAGTGACCTGGGTTGTAGAAGTTCACCTAGTGTCAGCTTACTCCTCATAGTCGCACCAAAGTCTAGGGGATTGGGATACGTGGCACCACCTCGATTGGGAGATTCGGTGAGTTGTTACGTGATCTCATCCTCGGGATCCCAAAAGCATATAGCTATCCCTTGTTTATCAGAATTGATATCCCGAAATTAAAGACATGCATTTTATTCGTCTTAGCATTGAATATGTTGTCTTGATATCATGTTATTGATATTATACTTGTTATTGTATGTTATGTTGCTTTTACTGGGAATATCATTCTCCCCAGAGTTATCCGGTTGTTGCTTTGTTTTGTATGTGTACTTGGCAATAGGAGGGGCATGATCAAGTCAGCAAAGACCTGGTTAGCATCAAGAGTGAGAGATAGAAGTGGTACTCGGTTTAGAAGTAGAATCAGCATGCCAATATATTTTATGATTTGAAGTATGTTAGAACTCGAACTTTTTGTTGTTTTTAGTTTCTGTTATTCGATTATTATGGATTGAATGTTGTCATTGCATATGTATTGAAAATCGTTATGTATTGATTGGCTTTTGGATTGAGTTGCTAAGCTCATTTTTCTGGTTTTTTGTTCTGTTCTTTTCTACAGCAGGGGGCGCCCGGTCGGCAATTTTTAGCAGACCGAGCGCACCCTCTTTTGAGTAAAACAGCAAGGAGGCTGTTTTGGCCGCGCTCGAGCGGTAGTTTTCTACCGCCCGAGCGCGGCACCTCTTTTAAAAAAACTTTCTTGCTTTTAATCTTGGATCTTGTATGCTCTTTTGTTGTTTAATCCAAGATTAGATGTTTAGAACCGAGGTCTCACACATAACCTCTGGGATTAATGTACTGAGCTTCCTCAGGTGTATGAGATTCTTTTATGGTAACTGACACACCTTCAGGATCCGATACACTCACCTTATTCAGCGTAGCCACTTGCATCATCAATGCAGATAATTGTGTAGTTATTGAAGTGAGAGGATCCACTGCATACACCGCTTTCTTGACGCTCATACATTCAGATGGTCATTGATAACTATTGATGGTAATTTGTTCCAGCATCTCATAGGCTTGAATGAGATCCTTTGAAAATATGGTACCACCAACAGCAGAGTCCACTTACATCCTTGTAGGCGTGTTCAAACCATTGTAAAAAAGCTCTATTTCTTCCCAATCTTCAAAATTATGGTTAGGACAACGTCTCAATAAATCCTTATACCTTTCCCACGCCTCATATAGTTTTTCCGAATCATGCTGATGAAAGGTTCTGATCTCAATCTTCAGCTGGGTGGACTTGGACGGTGCAAAATAATTTTCTAGAAACTTCATTGCCATGTCCTTCCATGTGGTAATGAATCCTAAAGGCAACGATTGCAACCAACTCCTGGCCTGAACCCTGAGAGAGAATGGAAATAAACGTAAATGAATAATATCCTCAGAAACACTGTTCATCATTACCGTATCAGTTATTTCCAAGAAAGTCCGCAGGTGTAGATGAGGATCAGATGTGGCGCTCCCATTGAACTGGTTCTGTTGAAGCATGTTGATCAACGCCGGCTTTAGCTCGAAGTTATTGGCATTTATGGTTCCTCGAGCGATTCCAGGGTAGTGAGTCTGGATCGTCGGCCTGAAGTGATCTCTTATTGTCCCCAAGAGAGCTTAATTTGCATTATCTTCAGCCATTCTCTGTAATTATTCTCTTCTCAGTTGTCTCAATGCTCTTAAAGTGCGTTCGATCTCAGGATCAAATAGTAGAAAATTAGCACTTTGGGATCTTCGCATACACTGCGAGTAAGAAGAATTAAAATCAATTATCAATTAAAAATAAAATAAAGAAAAGCTCTAAATTAAAATCTAGACTAATTGGTAAGAAGACTGAAAAAATTTCTACAAATTATTCCCTGGCAAAGGCGCCAAAAACTTGTTGCAAAATTTACACTTGCAAACGCACTATTGTCAAGTTTTAGTAAAGATTAAATAGAGTGTCGATCCCACGAGGAGTAATATGAAAATTATTCAGTGCTTGTAATTAAAATATTCCAAATTTTATTTAAAAAATCAAAGTTTGAGAAATTTTGCAGAAAAATAAAATAAGCAATGAACTTTAGCTAGCACTCACACAATTTCAGAAAATATCAATGAGAAAAAATGGTCTAGAGATTTTGATTTCCCTTGGTTTCGAGAACAACTACTCTTAATTAAATTATTTTCATGAATTCTATTCAATTAATTGCCAAAAACACTTAATTATATTATTTACCTCTCTCGAGAAACAATAATGTGTATCAACTAAATTTCAATTTCAATATTCCTATTAAAAATCTATTCTTAGTGATATGTGTAAAATGATGTTCTTCCTAAATCTTCGTTAAAGCTATATACTCTTCCGAGCTATATAAACAATTAACAGTGTAATTTCTATTTGTCATATTCAAAATTTCCTCTTCCGAGCAACAATTTTGAATAAATATAACAAATCAATTAGTGATCAATTAATTGAAAAGGAAATCAAATCTAAAAACACAATTAATCTAGGAGAATTCAATTCAATAATATTAAAAACTTGTAAAACTGTCTACATCAGGATCCATCAAACCCCTAGACTAAAAATTTTAGTTCATAATCAATTTTAAATAAACACAAAACATGTTTTTCACTCCAAAAATCAATTTAAAGATAATAAAAAGCTCAAAGAAGATAACAAATCCATAGTCAGTCTTCCGTGCCGGGTCAATCAGTCTTTGTCTTTGTTCTTCAAGTTCTTCTCCTCCAAAATCACGATAAAACTTATCCCAAATTTGTTCTCTCAAATTTGTGTGTGTTGTGTGGCTGATACCCTGATTATGTCCAAAAAATTCCTTTTATATGGCCTAAGAATCGTCCAAGAAAAAGCCCACGAAAATCCCCAAGTTTCCTTATAAAATTGGACACTTCATCTCTGATCATCGCGTCGCGTAGGCGCGCTTTAAGAGCTGAGCGGGCGTGCATGGCTCATGCTAATTCATTCTTCATTTTTTCTCGGGTGGCGCGTGCGCGCGTTTGGACTGCGCGGGCATGCATGGTCCTCGAATCCCACTCTCCAATTTTGCATTTTGTGGCGCGGGCGCGCCTTGGCATCGTGCGGGCGCGCATGCCCTTCAAATATGTCCAATTTTTTTATCGTTTTCAACTCTTGATTTCTACTCTTTAATCCATTCTTTTTTGCTTATTTCCACTACATTTCATAAATATACATGTTTTCCTACAATCACAAAAACAAAAACAATCACGCAATATCTCTCAATAAATCACAAAAGCCAAGTCTAAATATAAACAAATTAAGTGCATAAAATGCACTTATCAGTAGGTGATTCCGGGATGAGTCACTACAATCAGGAACCAGGAAGGGTTGCCTAAACTTTATATCATAGTGGACTGATACCAATAGATGATACCGTTAATTCTGGTAAGTATCGAATTATAGTTCGTTAATAAGAGAATGTGGACCCTGAGATAATTGTATTAGTTAAGCGTGTCGTGCTTCGGGACTTAACTAGAGAGAGGTACCTTAATGAAATTATCAGCTCCACATTGAATGTTGACATTTAGAATTTCTTAGCTATTGGGATTTTTCATAAACGTTTATGTCGAGATTTCAGAATTGTATTTTGTCTGAGGAGAGCAATTGAGATTCAACTATTGGTGAAATAGAATTACAATCCTGGATTGCATTATTGTCTAACTCCGTCAAAAATAAGAGAAACTGATCAGTACAGTCAGAACTTTTAAGTCGAACAGTTTGAATTTACCAAACCATGGATGTGGTCCTGTAAGGAAATATGTCTAAGTGTATCTGTTATTCTTACAGATAGTGAATCCAAGTGACAACTAAGGTAAGTATTTCCTTATCAAGAAGGGTCAAATTTCTTTAAGACTTGATATTGTACCCAACTTGGTACCAAGAATAGTCAATCAAGTCTTCTAAGACTAGCTTGATTAGTTGTTAAAAATTATTGTAGAACGTCAACTTTTGATGCTTTATCGAGTGTGCTCAGTATTTAGAGATTTTTTGCAGACTCGTTGAGATTCAATCGACAATTTTTGGTTGAAAATTTGCATTTGTTCCAAGTGGACTCTAGCAATATTGAATGATGATTGACTAATGTTTTTCAAAGTTAGTAGTTGAGACCTATGGTGTTTCGAAGTCCGACGAGATTGGTATTAACAAATTTCTCATGGTTATACGATAGATCATTGACGTGATTAATTCGACAGAGTTGAAGGAAATAGCACCATAGATTGCGGAAGAGTTGGGAGGACTTAGCAAGTATCTTATCTTTTTGCTACTGTTATAGACAAGACTTGGTAAGTCAGGAATTTAACAGACTCAATACATCCTATGAATAAAGGTTACTAGTATTCCCGATGGAATTGGGAGGAAAAGTTTAACACCGGGAGATTGATGTAATCTTTTGGACAAGAATGTTAGTACCAGACTCCGTACTAATAGATTTGTGATTCCAGTATTTGAAATGACATGTTTTTCTATCTAAGGCCTGAGTTTTTGAACTCATTAACAGGTGAACCATGTAAGATGTTGCGACACTGGTGCAGTCGTTAAGGATTGGTACTTACTAGGTAGAATGTAGAACCCAAGTTAGGCAGAGTCCACAGGAAGAGTTTATCATTACAAGGAGAGACTTCGGTATCGGCTTTCAGTGTTGTTGTTACGCCTTAAACGCATACAAATCTCGTGTTATGAGATTAATGTTTTTAATGCATTAACAAATCTCATATTATTATTTTTTGATGATTACAAAACTCGGTTAATTGTTACTAACCATTTAAAGTGAGATTTTGCAGATTAGAATTTATTGACAAATAAATTGTTGGAAGTTATTTTGAAGCTATACATGTATTTATAAAGTCTTTTATTGCTCATTGAATGGATGGAACATTGTTAAGAGATATGAAAAAAAAAAGAGAAGAAGAAGCCAAAGTATGGAGCAGCAACTTCCGAAAATTACTGGGAATTTTCTAGGCATTTAAATCCGATCTCCACCAATCATAATTGTGATGAAGAAGTTTTACATGTGTTGTCCAAATTTGAGAGCAATCCAACGGCTAGATATGGAGTTATGATTTTTCCACAAAAATTGTGCAGTACCTATTTCTGCAGAACTTGTAGTGAAGAATGAAGAATCAACTTCTGAAAATTACTGGACGTGCTTGAGACATCCAAATCAAATTTCCACCAATCAAAATCAATATCAGGAAGTTTTCAAACTTATATCAAAATTTCATATCAATCCAACGGCTAGATATGAAGTTATGATTTTTCTACAAAGATTGCACAGTACTTATTTCTGCAGAACATGAAGCAAATTATGAAGATTCAACTTCAGAAATTAACTGGGATTGTTTGAGACATCCAAATCACATCTCCACCGATCAGATGCAAATTCGGGATGTTTTACAACCTCTGTCCAAATTTCAAATCACACCAACGGATGGATATGGAGATATGAATTTTTCAAATTTGTTGCACAGAACAAGTTCGAAAACTTGATGAAGTGACTTCCGAAAATTACTGGAAATTTTTGACTTGTTATAATCAAATCTCCACCGTTCGGATTGAGGATCCAGATGTTTTAAAGCTTCATTTCAAATTTCAGATCAATCCAACGGTTAGATTGGAAGATATGATTTTTACCCAAAATCCGCTCAGTGCTGGGAAAATGTAGGCAGCGGCGCCGAACACTTTTTGTCACTCCTTGACTTCTTACCACACGCTCCAAGCACTCAAATCAGATTCAAAACTTTTCCAACTATAAATAGAGGCCATCCAAGTTCATTTGGAGATATCCCAACTCATCTCTTCTCTCCTTTGCAAGCAATTTCTCACTATCAAAGTGTTTGTGTGATATATTTGAGAGTGTTTGTAAAAATAGTTTGTGAGTTGGTTGTGCTATTGTTGTAAACACTTGAGTGTGAAGCCAAGTGTGTTGTGCTATCGTTGTAAGCACTTGAGTGTGAAGCCAAGTATTGTGTTGAGGCTATCCTTGGATCCCTTAAGGCCAAGAGTGTTGAGTTATATCGGCGCGGTGATCGTGTCAAGTTGTAAGGCTATCCTTGGAGCCATCAAGGCCAAGACATTCGAAGTGCTAGTGGATCCTTGGTTAATCGACTTAACCAAGAAGGGGAGACGTAGACGATTTATCGTCGAACTTCCATAAACATCTCTTATCCCTTTTACTGCTTTATTTACATTACGCATTTATTTACCGCACTTATTATTTGATTGCTTAAGTCTTCCGCTTGCGTACTTGCATAATCGCTTTAAATTGCTAAAGTTGCCAATAGAACCTAAATCCCCCCCCATTAGGTTCTAACAAGTGGTATCAGAGCCATTTGAAAATACTTTTCAAATCCTTTTTATGGCAAACCTAGCGAGTGATTATGCTCAAGGGCAATCTACTAATCGTCCTCCTCTTTTTAATGGCATAAACTACGGGTATTGGAAAAATCGTATGTCCCTATATATCCAATCCGTAGACTATGAACTATGGAAAGTAACGGTGAAAGGTCCCTATACACCTATGAAAATAGTTGATGGGGTTGAAATTCCTAAGGGAATGGATGACTTTTCAAAAGAGGACATGAAATTAATTTCGCAAAATGCTAAAGCTATGAATATCTTGCATTGTTCCTTAGATATGAACGAGTACAACCGGATATCGATGTGCTCATCCGCTAAAGAGATATGGGACAAGCTAGAGATATGTCACGAAGGCACCAACCAAGTGAAAGTGACAAAGATCGACTTACTCCAACTCAAATACGAAACATTTGAGATGGAATCCAATGAAGATGTTGACACCATGTTCCGAAGGCTTACTCAAATCATCAATGAGTTAGCACAATTGGGAGAACAATATCCTACCGAACAAGTTTGGAGGAGAGCTCTTCGTGCCCTACCAAAAGAATGGGATGCAAAGAGAACCGCCATCATCGAATCCAACAACGGGGACACTGCCGCCTATGATCTTGATCAACTACATGGGACCCTAAAAACCCATGAGTTAGAAATGTCCATGTGAAAAGAATCAAAGAAAGAAGATGTCAAGCACAAAGGGATAGCTTTGACTACACAAGTCGAAGAAGATGACGATGATGACATGGCTTTCCTCGCAAGAAAATTCAAGAAATTCATGCAAGAAAACAAATTCAAAAAAGACAAGAAACCTGAGAGAGAAGTGACCTGCTACAACTGTCAACAACAAGGTCACTACGCCAATGAATGCCCACTCAAGAAGAAAGTGGACAAAGGAAAGAAGAAAGCCCTACTAGCTACCTGGAGTGATAGCGACGACGACGACGAGGAAGCAAACCTCTGCTTCATGGCTAAGAGTGATGACATCGTCTCTGACGACGATGACGAGGTACCTACTTACGATGAACTCTTACATGCTTATAAAGATATGTTTGATATGGCTAAGGTTCTTAGAAAAGAGAATAGAAATCTTAAAAAGGAATTAGAAACTAAGGAGCATGATAATCTTAGACTTAAGGATGACCTAGATCACTTAGAAAAATCATTCGATAAATTCAATGTGAGTAGAAATAAATTGAACAACCTACTTAGCATGCAGAAATGTAGCTTTGATAAGGGAGGAATAGGCTATGGTAAGAAGTCTATAGACTTTGCTAGTCTAATAGCTAAGGCTAAGATGAGATCACCCCCTACTTGTTCTTATTGTTGCAAATCTGGTCATGTTAGACATAAATGCAGATCATTGAAATATCAATATTTTCAAAAGAGCTATATGAAATGGAGGCCTAAGAGTACTTAACAACTCATTAGTCGGCATTATGAGATCACAATCTAAGGGAGTTCAATATAGACCGGCTTAAAAATGCTTTGACTTGCGGCTGGTCTCCCTGTTGAACATTGCTCTGTCCAAGAAAATAGGTTTTTAAAGTGGCCATATGCCCTACCTACTACTGGGAGCACTCTTAGAAAGTGGCGATGATGTTGCTATGAGAGACTGAACTCTTAGAAGTCTATTTTGTATATCTCTTTTCTAACATTGTGGACCCAAAAAAATTAAAGGGTACCAAAACAATTCTTTTCAGGGAACTAGGAAAACTGTTCTCCCTAGCATATGGTATCTAGACAGTGGATGTTCTAGACATATGACGGGGAACAAGGATCTACTCCAATCAGTCAAACCTAAGGAGAAGGGAACAGTCACCTTTGGAGACAACAGCAAAGGAGTCATTGAAGGCATCGGCTCAATAGGTATATCTAATTCTTGCTTGATTGATGATGTACTCCTAGTGAAAGGGCTTAAGCATAATCTACTAAGCATAAGTCAATTGTGCGATAGAGGTTATGAAGTCAAATTCACTCCCCAACACTGCACTATATCACTCACGACTGACAAATCCATAAATTTCAAAGGGTGTAGAAGTGAAAATGTTTACAAGGTTTCTTTAAACAATTTATCTTTTTCAAATATTAAAAGCCTTGTATCCTTGAATGTTGATGACAACATTCTTTGGCATAGACGACTAGGTCATATTGGTCCTAGTACCATAGAAAAACTTTTTAAATATGATTTAGTTGTTGGTATGCCAAAACTCAATTTAAAATTAGATTCTATTTGTGATGCATGTCAACTTGGCAAACATACAAGGGAATCTTTTAAAAGCAAAAATTTTATATCTACTTCTATGCCCCTTGAACTTCTTCACCTAGATCTATGTGGTCCATCGAGGAACTCTAGCCTAGGAGGAAAGCTTTATGCATTTGTCATTGTGGATGATTTTTCACGTTACACGTGGACATTGTTTTTAGCCCACAAAAATGATGCCTTTGATTATTTTAAAACTTTTGTCAAACGAGTTGAGAATGAGAAAAATCTTTCAATAAAGCAGATCCGTAGTGACCACGGAACTGAATTTCAAAATGAGAGTTTTTCAAACTTTTGTGAAGAGAAAGGCATCGGTCATAATTTTTCTTGTCCTAGGACTCCTCAACAAAACGGGGTCGTTGAGAGGAAAAATAGGACACTTGTGGAGATTGCGAGGACCATGATATGCGAGCATTCTCTACCAAAATATTTTTGGGCTGAAGCAATGAACACTGCCTGTTACATTATCAATCGCGTATCAATAAGGCCAATTCTCAAGAAAACTCCATATGAATTATGGAGAGGGAGAAAGCCTAACATTTCTTACTTTCGAGCTTTCGGTTCCAAATGCTACATACATAACAATGGTAAGGACAACCTTGGCAAATTTGATGCCAAATCCGACAAAGGTATCTTTCTCGGATATTCTACCTCAAGTAAGGCTTTTAGAGTTTTTAATAAACGTACTTTACTTGTTGAATAATCTATGCATGTGATTTTTAATGAATCTATGTCTACTATTGTTCGCACTAACATTGATGATGTAGAATTACTCGAAGAAGAGTTGGCTTCCTCAAGCCTAAATGATATAGATGTTTCCGTTGAGGAAACACCACTTCCGAAGGATTGGACGCTTCACAAAGATCACCTAATGGATCTTATCATCGGAAGTCCTTCAAAGGGAGTAGCCACTCGTTCTTCTCTTAATAATATTTGTAATCATCTTGCCTTTGTTTCGCATGTTGAACCTAAATGCATAGATGATGCTTTGTTAGATGATGCATGGATAATTGCGATGCAAGATGAGTTGAATGAGTTTAAACGCAATGATGTTTGGATTCTTGTTCCTAGGCCGCATGATAGATCTATCATTGGTACTAAATGGGTGTTTAGGAATAAACTTGATGAGCATGGCACTATCACTAGAAATAAAGCTAGGCTTGTTGCTAAAGGATATAGTCAAGAAGAAGGCATAGATTATGATGAAACTTATGCGCCTGTTGCTAGACTTGAATCCATTCGCATGCTACTTGCTTTTGCTTGCTCTAGAAATTTTAAGTTATTTCAAATGGATGTTAAAAGTGTCTTTCTTAATGGTGAATTGAAAGAAGAGGTTTATATTGAGCAACCTGATGGCTTTGTTGATCTTTCTTTGCCTGATCATGTGTTTAGACTAAACAAAGCATTGTATGGTTTGAAACAAGCTCCTCGAGCTTGGTATGATAAACTGTCTACTTTCTTGCTTTCAAATGGTTTTTTAAGAGGAAAGATCGACATTACCTTATTTACCAAGAATGTCAAAAATGATCTTTTGATTGTGCAAATTTATGTTGATGATATAATTTTTGGAATCACTGACGAAACTCTTTGTCAGGATTTCTCCAAGCTTATGCAGGAACACTTTGAGATGAGCATGATGGGGGAACTTAACTATTTCCTCGGATTGCAAATCAAACAGTGTAAAGATGGGTTCTTTGTGAACCAAAGAAAATACATTAAGGAGATTCTAAAGAAGTTTGGGATGGAGAACACAAAATCATCATCTACACCAATGAGCACAGCAATCAAACTCGACAAGGATGAAAATGGTAAATCTGTAGATCAATCTTCCTTTCGTAGTATGATTGGCTCCTTATTATATGCTACTGCTAGTAGACTAGACATTATGTTTAGTGTTTGCTTGTGTGCACGATTTCAATCATGTCCAAAGGAATCACATTTGTTCGCCTTAAAACGCATTTTTAAATATCTTTCAAATACTCAAAATCTCGACTTGTGGTATTCGAAAAATTCTTTCTTTGATTTAAAAGCTTACTGTGATGCCGACTTTGGTGGATATAAGGTGGACCGGAAAAGCACTAGTGGAACCTGTTTCTTTTTAGGAAACTGTTTGGTTTCTTGGTTTTCCAAAAAGCAAAACTGTGTTGCGTTATCAACGACCAAAGCCGAATATATGGCTGCCGGTAGTTTTTGTGCGCAAATTCTTTGGATGAAGCATCAATTGCTCGACTATGGCATCTCTTTTTCAAAAATCCCTATTTTCTGTGACAACACTAGCGCCATATGTCTTACAAAGAATCCGATTCAACATTCGCGCACCAAACATATTGACATTCGTCATCATTTTATTCGTGACCACATCGAACGAAATGAAGTTGAACTTCAATATGTTGACACGACAAATCAAATTGCCGATATTTTTACAAAACCACTAGATGAAAATACTTTTATTCGTTTGCGTGGTGAACTTGGAATGATTGAATTGTAATCATTTGAAGACATAAATAAATTTAATGCCATATTAAGGGGGAGCTTAATATAAAATTCGAGCAAATTTAATGTTGGATAATACAAATTAATTGTATTTATTCAATATTAAACGCTCATATTTTGTTAATTATGTGAATTTATGTGTTGTATTTAGAAATCATATTTTCTATTTTTTCATTTAATTTTCCAGCCTTTTTGATTATCACAAAAAAGGGGAGAATATAAATGGTTAACTAAGGGGGAGAATAATATGCTATAAAAAAAGGGGGAGTTTTATTTATGCATAGTTTTATTCTTGCAATTATATTGTGCAAATTTAAATTGTTTATTTAATATTGTACTTTTATTTCCCCTATTTAACCAAGTTTTGTGATCATCAAAAAGGGGGAGATTGTTACGCCTTAAACGCATACAAATCTCGTGTTATGAGATTAATTTTTTTAATGCATTAACAAATCTCATATTATTATGTTTTGATGATTACAAAACTCGGTTAATTGTTACTAACCATTTAAAGTGAGATTTTGCAGATTAGAATTTATTGACAAATAAATTATTGGAAGTTATTTTGAAGCTATACATGTATTTATAAAGTCTTTTATTGCTCATTGAATGGATTGAACATTGTTAAGAGATATGAAAAAAAAAAGAGAAGAAGAAGCCAAAGTATGGAGCAGTAACTTCCGAAAATTACTGGGAATTTTCTAGGCATTTAAATCCGATCTCCACCAGTCATAATCGTGATGAAGAAGTTTTACATGTGTTGTCCAAATTTGAGAGCAATCCAACGGCTAGATATGGAGTTATGATTTTTCCACAAAAATTGTGCAGTACCTATTTCTGCAGAACTTGTAGTGAAGAATGAAGAATCAACTTCTGAAAATTACTGGACGTGCTTGAGACATCCAAATCAAATCTCCACCGATCAAAATCAATATCAGGAAGTTTTCAAACTTAAATCAAAATTTCATATCAATCCAACGGCTAGATATGAAGTTATGATTTTTCTACAAAGATTGCACAGTACTTATTTCTGCAGAACATGAAGCAAATTATGAAGATTCAACTTCAGAAATTAACTGGGATTGTATGAGATATTCAAATCACATCTCCACCGATCAGATTCAAATTCGGGATGTTTTACAACCTCTGTCCAAATTTAAAATCAATCCAACGGATGGATATAGAGATATGAATTGTTCAAATTTGTTGCACAGAACAAGTTTGAAAACTTGATGAAGTGACTTCCGAAAATTACTGGAAATGTTTGACTCGTTATAATCAAATCTTCACCATTCATATTGAAGATCCAGATGTTTTAAAGCTTCAGTTCAGATTTCAGATCCATCCAACGGTTAGATTGGAAGATATGATTTTTACACAAAATCCGCTCAGTGCTGGGAAAATGTAGGCAGCGGCGCCGAACACTTTTTGTCACTCCTTGACTTCTTACCACACGCTCCAAGCACTCAAATCAGATTCAAAACTTTGCCAACTATAAATAGAGGCCATCCAAGTTCATTTGGAGATATCCCAACTCATCTCTTCTCTCCTTTGCAAGCAATTTCTCACTATCAAAGTGTTTGTGTGATATATTTGAGAGTGTTTGTAAAAATAGTTTGTGAGTTGGTTGTGCTATTGTTGTAAACACTTGAGTGTGAAGACAAGTGTGTTGTGCTATCGTTGTAAGCACTTGAGTGTGAAGCCAAGTGTTGTGTTGAGGCTATCCTTGGAGCCCTTAAGGCCAAGAGTGTTGAGTTATATCGGTGCGGTGATCGTGTCAAGTTGTAAGGCTATCCTTGGAGCCATCAAGGCCAAGACATTCGAAGTGCTAGTGGATCCTTGGTTAATCGACTTAACCAAGAAGGGGAGACGTAGACGATTTATCGTCGAACTTCCATAAACATCTCTTATCCCTTTTACTGCTTTATTTACATTACGCATTTATTTACCGCACTTATTATTTGATTGCTTAAGTCTTCCGCTTGCGTACTTGCATAATCGCTTTAAATTGCTAAAGTTGCCAATAGAACCTAAATCCCCCCCCCCCCCATTAGGTTCTAACAATTGTAGATATGCACTACTCAGATATTTCAATTATTAGAGATCAATTGCATGAACAAGGGAGCGATTCTTGTTGAGAACTCCGTTTCTCATATTTGTCAGGAAATAGATGTTAGATTTCCTAATTCAGTAATTTTCTCGGATGATCGCTGATTATGGTTACATTTAGATTTGGTCCAGTGTGATCTTCAGTACTAGAATCAGTGGTAGTTCCTAACACAGTTTTTATCCACAGTTAATGGTCAGATGTCGATGACTCAGATAATGGTCTTGAGATCTTCAGTTATGATTGGATTTGTAATTAGTTATCAGTATACTGAGATTGGTTGGTCTTATCTCCAGAAAGGTTCCTATGCAATAGGAATTAGAGTTAGTCAATCCTTCGAGATGATATTTTTTTCTCAGCATAAGCACATATTCCAGTTGGATTGAAGATGGTCTCTGCTTTTGGGTTGTGGTTTAGTATAGCAGATAAGTGCACAGTGCTTGAGGAAAGTTGGTAACTGTATTTTTAACCATATGATATGGACTATTTCAATCTCAAGTACTTGGTTGAGAGCCAGTACAATGATTTATGGTCATGATTGGAAAGATCTTAGAACTGGAGTAGTATTTGTGTGCAGTGATTTTCGTTATTGACCTCAGTGATCGGTCAGAGTACAGTTGCTTAGAGAGTTACAGTGGGCTGGTTTTGGTCCCAGTGTTAGACATGTTTTTATGTTTCTAAATGACATATTGGTTACATGTAATTGTGATTTTGCACAGTAGCTTAATATTAATTTCAAGTAAGACCTAGACCTGATTTCGAGCACGATCCTTTTAATTAAGGGAGAATGTAGTAACCCAAATTATATTTTTACGAGCTTAAATGATTAAACATGATTAAGAGTTTTTAATACAATTAATCAGATCAAGAAATCGACTCAAGGATGTCAAAAAATGGTCCAAAATTTGATGTTGTCTCGGGTAGTTCGGAAGGTGCGAACATGAATCATAAGGAGATCGGAAGGTCCGAAGTGATCAGACCAAGCATAGGAGTCAAAATAAAGATCGGAACTTCCAAACCAGAGATCAGAACATCCAAAGGTTAGTTCATGCACACTAACGACGTGTCACCAGAATTTTGAAATGCAATCGCATGCATGAGTTCAGAACGTCCAAAATGAAGGATCAGAGCTTTCAAACAAGGCAGTTTGGCACGTGGAAAAAATGTAGAGATCGGAACTACGAACCGGGATCAGAGCTTCAAATCAAAGTCTATAAATAGGGGCCAAAATCCTCACAATTAGTGTGTGTTTGGAGGTATTTGAGAGTGTATCAGTGTATATTCTTAGGTGTTTAGCTTATACTCGATGGTTGAGCATTAGCAAAGTGCTACGGTGCTTGTAGCGAAGCTATGCCTGGGTCAGGACCTTCGACATCAATGGGTTGACAAAGGATGCAGGTATAGTCCGAGATTGCTATTATCTATTAGCTATTTTGAACTGTAGATACTTGTACTTGTACATCTAGGTCAAGTGTTGTTGAGGTACATAAGTACTGACTGAGATATCCAAAGAGTATGCATGCTTATGTGTTGCCTACTATGTGCCTTGATACATGTTTTACTGCTTCGATATATTATATTGCATATACATATTCATGTTGAGCCAAGTCTCCTTCGAGATAGCCATTGCAGTAGGGTCGCTGTGATGACCCAACCCGGATCTTATACTAATCAGAAGTTAAAGCTTAATCAAGCATGCAATTTGCAATAATCAGAGATAACTGCAGAAAACTAAATAAATGTTGGACCGACAGAATATAACCATTTAAAAAATTCCAATAAACAACCCAATCGAATAAAACTTAATACAACCTAACAGCTAACCATGTTTTCCCTCTCTGGTCCCCGACTACTCCAAGTCTCTGGGTAAACTTCCAGCACCTGCACCTGCCCCGTCGAATGAGGTGTACAGACAACATAGAAAATATTGGACGTAAGCATAAGGATCAGTACGCTAGTATGAATATACATATATCATGCATGCACATTCAATATGACGGGATACTAGAAAAACCTATCCAGAAGACTGCTCAGTCAAGGCGCCATGATATGTAGTGCGTTGGGCCGTCACATCATGAGGTGGCTCTCATAACATAAAACTGTGGATATACAAGGACCCAAATCCATGGAATCCATCCACTAAAAAAATACGGGGATGAGCGACCCCTACTAAGGCTATGAAAATCAAGAAATAAAGCTCAACATGTTCATGCATGCAGCATAATATAAATACATATACAAATGCCACAGAAAACATACAAACATAATACATGTATATTCAACCTGGTATCACTACAAGAAAAAATAGTTTTCCTGACACTTTCTTAATGAAATTTGTCTAAGAATATCATTGTATATATACATATCATGACACTGATTAAAAATCAAAATATTATTAAAATAAAAATCTAATTAAGTATATTATTATGACATTTTAATAATGTCACTAAAAAATCTAATTTTCCCACCACGTTTCCAAAATTTTCAACTACCTCCAACCCTCCCTCCCAAAAACATCATTCACCGCTCACAGCCTCCAATTTTTTCCCTCAAACTCAGCCCTAGTTCTTTTCTCCCTCCACTTGTAACATCCGGTATTTTTAAATACATAAATTCGCATGCATAATTAGGAAATTTATTTATTTAAAATTTTAGATTATGGGTTAAATTATTATGTGAATTATTTGTGCATGATTTAAATTATTTTCAAGCATTTAACCCATAATTAGTGATTTTTATGAATTATTGGTATTTGAATTATTTTATCGCGTAGACGGGACCGTGTACGGACGAGATGACAACTTTCTATCCAAATTATTTTATGAGTCTTTTTAGAGCCCAAAAATATTATTTTGAGTTTTATTTCCTCAATATTTTTAGTATTTAATTTTATATAATTTTAGGAGTCCGTTTTTATTCAAAATAAGCCAAAATATTGACTTTTAATTACTTTTAAAATTCCCTTAATTATAAATTTCGGGATTTAAGTTAAATTATCAGATTTTTAAATATTATTTAGAGCTTTTAAGTTATATATTGTATATTTAAAATCCTTATCAATATCTTAATTATTCTATATCCTAATTAAATCAAAAATCACCTAAAATTTCACCCCAAACCTCACAACCTAAACTTTCAGCCGCCTCCATCTTCTCCATCAGTTTTTCCCACGACCCTTTTTGACAGAAAACTTCAAGCCCTAGTCGATCTCTTAAAGGATTTTTGGTGTTCTTCGTCATCCCATCGTCCCGGAAACGTTCTACGTACGTTGCTCTATTGCTTTCCTCGATGCAAGGCATGTATTCATTCACTTTTCCTTCACCATATCAGTATTATAGGTGTGTGTTGTGTGTGCATCGAAAATTTTTAAGAATTTTCAGAAAAGAGGATCGGTTTTGTGGTTGAAGCTTGTTTATATGTTTATTCTTTCATCTCACGATTTTTTTCTGGACATGGTTGGTTCTAGCAACTGGTTGCGGTTGGTAAGGGGTCTAAGATGGGTCTAGGCTCAAGTGGCTTGAATGGTTCGAGCCAAACGAGCCCAGAAATCAGACAGGAAGTGTTCGGCTCTTGTGTGTGTGCAGATTAGGGCTTCTGAGAAGGGGGCTCGGTGTTGGTGTTCTAGGATGCATGGGGCTGGGGCCATGGGCTGGTTCGAACCGCCCAGACGTGGGCTACGTCTGGGCGGCGGGGCTTCGGCCAGTGGCGGCCAGAGCAGGGCGGCAGCAGCCCTAGAAGGGCTACTGCTCACGGCCGCGGGCTGCAGGGAAGAGGGGGGATCGGGTTAAGTGTTAGGGCTGGTTTCGGGTCGGTTCAAGGGCCTGGGTCGGGTCTGGATGGTAGTGGGTCAAGTCGGGTTGGTCCGGGTCCGGGTTAAGTTAGTCGGGCTCGGGTATTTTTATTTTTAGGTTTTAAGTTTAATTAAGTGTTTAATGGGCCTAATTAAATCTCAAAATTTATTTGGGCTCCATTAATTATTTTGGGTTGAGTTTAAATATTTTTGGGCTTAATTAAATTAATTAAGAGAGTCCACTAAATTTTTATGGGCCTTGGGGCCCATGGAAGTTATTGGGCTAGTCTTTGAACTTTTGGGCCCATTGGGCCAGAATAGGTTGTTATTGGGCCAGGAATGTTTTAATGGGCTTTAATTAATTAATTGGGCTTAGCAATGTAATGTTGGGCTTAAGTATGTTAATGGGCCAGTCTCAGTGTTAATGGGCCAGATTTAAGTAAATGGGCTTGAGTGTGAGGGCCAGCAGTTCAGTACAACCCATGAGAAATTGCATGTGTCCTGAATATATATTTAATTATTTTTATGCATGGAAGTTATTTTTATATCTATATGTTAGTATGAAATTAAAATTAAATATATATGAAGGACACACATTTTATTTAAGTACATGCATTCATGAAATAATTTTTTTTATGCATGATTTAATGTTTAAGGTTGAGCAAAAGAAAATATTTTATGTTGGAAGTTGAAGTAGTGTGACAATTTAAGGGGAATTTGTCCCCATATGCGAACTATTGAAAGGCAGTTTACTGCCAATTTAAGAGGTGATTCGTCATCGCCACGTACGTTGGTTTCCACACTGATCAGTATTTAATGTATGATTTAAGGTTACACTATGGATACAACCATGCGATGTTAGAAAATACTTTGCTCAACAATGTTTATGTATTATTATGATATTCAAGTTTAATTTAAGTTTATGTTATGTTTATGATATTTTAAGCATGCTCATTCATGTATATGTTATGTATTAGTATTTAAGTGATTTAAATTATTTTAAACCCTTGTTATGTTAGCATGTTGGGCCTCTAGGCGCACTACACTGGTATGGTGCAGGTGAGAACGTAGAGGATGTAGTACCCACCGGAGGCGAGGACCTATGAGTGGATATGCAGTGATCCCCCGCGGTCGTCGTCTGAGTCTCTATGTTTATGTTTTTATGAAATATTAAACATGTCGTTCTTTTTTATTCATTTTCAGTGGTTGGTACTAGTACTTATTTTTATTTAAATATTTTCAGTGCATGCAAACTTTTATTTAATTGTTTAGAACAACATTTTTATTTAAACGCATGACTCAGATATTTAATTTATTAAAGGTTGCATTTTTATTTAATTTATTTATTTTTAAATCTATTTATTCAGTGCATATATGTATGGGCATGTATGTACATATCTTTATTTAGTAAGTAATAAAAAAAAAATTTCCGCATTTATTATTAGTAGTAGATGTTTCAATTGGTATCAGAGACGCGTTCTTGGTGGGGTCATCACTGCTATGCGAGCTCAGAAATCCACGCTACCGGTCTGTAAGTTTTAAGTGTTTATAGCATGATTTACTTTTAAGAATTTAATTTAGCATTAATGTTAAAGAACTTAGCTATGCATGTCGATTTACGTAAAAAAAAATGTGGTGGTGCAGAATGCCTCCGAGACCGATGAACAGACGTGGGGGACCTCCACCTCCACCTCCACCTCCGCAGAACCCTCTATCAGCATTGGAGCAGGCATATGCTAACATGATGGCAGGGATTACTGCTCTGTTAGAGCAGCAGGCTTCACGTCCTAGAATGTCCCATGAGGAGGACGTAGCTGAGCGGTTCCAGAAGAAGGGGCCGAAGGAGTTCATTGGTACCACCGATCCTTTGGTGGCTGAGGGGTGGATTCGTTCTTTGGAGTCCATCTTTGCATATATGGGGATCACAGATGCGGACAGGGTGAACTGTGCGACGTATATGTTGAGGGGAGACGCAGCTCTTTGGTGGGAGGGTGCTGCCAGGGGAGTACACCTCCCTACACTGTCTTGGGCGGAGTTCAGGCGTGTCTTCTACGCCAAGTATTTCACTGAGGATGTGAGGAGTCGCATGATCCGGGAGTTTATGAGTCTCCGGCAGGGGGACAGGTCAGTGGTTGAGTATGTGAGCCAGTTCGAGAGGGGCTGTCATTTTGTGCCTCTGATTGCAGACAGTCCACCGGAGAAGATGAGGCATTTTGTGGAGGGACTGAGAGCGGATATCAAGCACGACGTACATATGATGGACGTCGCTACATATGAGGCGGAAGTTAGTAGAGCACTGAGGTCAGAGGAGGGTAGGAGAGAGATGCAGCGAGAGCAGCAGGGGAAGAGACAGATTCAGTCGGGGTATCAGCGACCATCTTTGCAGCCTCCTGCGAAGAAGCAGTTTACTGGGCCGGCTAAGGGCCCGAATCCGCAGTAGAGGCCGCAGCAGCAGAGACCACAACAGCAGAGGGGCGGGGCCCCTAATGCTATAGGTTTTCCTACTTGCCCGAAGTGTCAGAAGATGCATTCGGGACCTTGTCTGTTGGGAGCAGGAGTTTGTTACCACTGCAGGGAGCCAGGGCATCAGATAGCTAACTGCCCGAGGAAGAAGAACACGGCTGGTAGAGTGTTCGTCATGCAGGCAGAGGAGGCAGACCCAGACACCTCCTTGATCACCAGTATATCTTATCCCTAGTATTTTATAATTTTTCCTTTGGTTAAGAATCTCGTTTTCTTGCGAAATTGTTGTTATTTGGGTTATCTATCTGCATGTTAGAATAAGAAGCATGTTTTACTTGTGATTAGAATTAAGGGTTATTAGTGTCTTGTTGGGGGAAAGTTTAGTAGTGGCATGAAATTGTTGGGATTCTTCTGCGTGCAGGGAGAATTCTAGTTGGAGGTAAATCCACGTTTGCGTTGCTAGATTCAGGGGCTACACATTCGTTTATCTCCCTAGAGTTCATCAGACGGATAAGCATCACACCGGAGATTGCCAACAGTGGTTATGATGTCACTATGCCGTCAGGATAGATTATTACTACCTCTAGTGTCATCCGAGAGCTGGAGTTAGAGCTACAGGGACACACCATTCGCGCAGATGTAGTGGTTTTGCCGTTGAGCGGCTTTGATTTGATATTGGGTATGGACTGGTTGACAGTCAATGGAGCTTCGATTGATTTTCGTCGGAGGTCAGTGTCAGTGAAACCGTCAGGAGGCGACCCGTTTACCTTCCATGCATCTCAGAGCAGTGATATTCCTTAGTTGATATCTCTTATACAGGCGAGAAAGTTGTTGAGACGGGGTTGCCGAGGTTTTCTAGCGAGTATTGTCACGGCATCAGAACCATCTAGCAGATCATTATCAGAGATAGAGGTGGTTCATGACTTTTCGGACGTCTTTCCGGAGGATGTTGCAGGAATTCCACCAGTGAGAGATGTGGAGTTCATCATCGACTTAGTGCCAGACACAGTGCCTATCTCTAAGGCACCATACAGACTTGCTCCTACCGAGATGAAAGAGTTTAAGGAGCAGATACATGAATTATAAGAGAAAGGCTTTGTTCGTCCTAGCTTTTCTCCATGGGGAGCTCCAGTGTTATTTGTGAAGAAGAAGGATGGAAGTATGAGACTGTGCATTGATTATCGAGAGCTCAATAGGGTCACAGTGAAGAATAAGTACCCACTGCCGAGGATAAAGGACTTATTTGATCAGTTTCAGGGAGCTTTGGTGTTCTCCAAGATCGACCTGCGATCTGGTTACCATCAGCTGCGAGTTAGAGAGGCAGATGTGTCCAAGACTGCTTTCCGGACATGTTATGGGCATTACGAGTTTTTGTGATGCCATTTGGGTTGACCAATGCTCCAGCGGTTTTCATGGATCTCATGAACCGGGTATTTCAGCCGTATCTTGATCAGTTCATCATAGTCTTCATTGATGATATCTTGATTTACTCTAGGAGCGTTGAGGAGCATAGGCAGCATCTAAAGACAGCCTTGCAGACTTTGAGGGAGCATCGTTTGTATGCCAAGTTCAGCAAATGCGAGTTTTGGCTCGAGCATGTGGCATTTCTTGGCCACATTATTTCGAGAGATGGGATTGCAGTGGATCAGTCGAAGGTTGAGGCAGTGCAGAAATGGGGTATTCCGAAGAATGCTTCAGAGATTCGCAGTTTCTTGGGTTTGGCAGGATACTATAGGAAGTTCATCAAGGGTTTTTCCTCTATTGCAGTACCCTTGACTTCCTTAACCAAGAAGAACGCGAAGTTTATTTGGAGTTCAGACTGTCAGAGGAGCTTCGATCAGCTGAAGGAAGCACTCACTACTGCACCTGTTTTAGCGATGACAGTACCACACGAGGAGTTAGTGGTGTACACCGACACGTCTAAGCTAGGTTTAGGCGCAGTACTTATGCAGTGTGGTAAGGTTATTGCTTATGCGTCGAGGCAGTTGAAGATTCATGAGCAGAACTACCCGACGCATGACTTGGAGTTAGTGGCAGTGGTTTTCGCTTTGAAAATCTGGAGGCACTATCTGTATGGAGAGAAGTGCAAGATTTTCACTGATCATAAGAGCCTCAAGTACTTCTTCACTCAGAAGGAGTTGAACATTGGAGTTGGTGAAGGATTATGACTATGACATTAGCTACCATCCGTGTAAAGCTAATGTAGTGGCCGATGCTTTGAGTCGGAAGTCGTCAGTGGTATCGTGTTTGTCAGTGCAGCTACCACTGCAGGGTGAGATTCAGAGGTTTGATTTGGAGTTTTACTCGAGTGGTCATGCACCGAGCTTGTCATTGTTGACGGTGCAGCCAGTTCTGCGAGATCGGATCAGGGATGGACAGTCTACTGATGAGGAGTTGCAGCGATGGAGACAAAGAGATGAGGCCAAGGGTAATCTTCTGTATACAGTTGTGGATGGAATTGTTCAGTACCGTGGTAGGATGTGGGTACCGAACGTGGATCAGTTGAGAGCTGAGATCTTAGCAGAGGCTCACACATCTCCGTACTCCATTCACCCCGAAAGTAAGAAGATGTATCGAGATTTGCAGTTATTGTATTGGTGGCCCGGGATGAAGAGAGACATCGGGAGAGTTGTGTCAGAGTGCTTGACTTGTCAGAAGGTCAAGGCAGAGCATTAGCGTCCAGCAGGACTTCTTAGACCTCTTCCTATTCCGGAATGGAAATGGGAGAATATTACGATGGAATTTGTAGTTGGCTTACCGAGGAGTGCCATAGGTTGCACAGCTATTTGGGTGATCGTGGATAGACTCACCAAGTCAGCTCATTTCTTACCGGTGAGGACTACTTACTCGTTGACACAGTATGCAGAGCTTTACATCAAGAAGATTGTTAGACTGCATGGCATACCAGTGTCGATAGTATTAGACAGAGATCCGAGATTTACGTCTGCGTTTTGGAGGAGTTTGCACACTGCATTGGGGACTAGACTTTTGTTCAGTACAACTTTTCATCCCCAGACAGATGGTCAGTCTGAGAGGGTGATACAGGTTCTTGAGGATTTACTGAGAGCCTGTGTCATCGATTTTCAGGGCTCATGGGAGACTAGACTGCCATTAGTGGAGTTTACCTATAATAACAGTTTTCAGTCGTCTATAGGTATGGCTCCTTATGCAGCATTGTACGGGAGGAGGTGCAGATTTCCTGTGCATTGGGATGAGGTCGGTGAGAGGATTTTACTTGGTCCTGAGATTGTGCAGCAGACAGCTGATATTGTGACACAGATTCGGGATCGCATGAGGACTGCTCAGATTCGTCAGAAGAGTTATGCAGATACTCGACGACGAGATTTGGAGTTCGCTGTAGGTGATCACGTATTCCTGAAGGTGTCACCTATGAAGGGAGTAGTGCGATTTGGCCGGAGAGGCAAGCTTAATCCGAGATATATAGGGCTATTCGAGATCTTGGAGAGAGTGGGCACGTTGGCCTACCGTTTAGCTCTACCACCAGGGCTAGCGGCAGTGCACAATGTATTCCATGTATCCATGCTTCGGAGATACATCTAGAACCCGTCACATGTGTTGGATTTTGAGCCTCTTCAGTTGACACCGGAGTTAGCATTTGAGGAGAGGCCTATACGGATCTTGGCTAGGGAGGAGCGCAGATTGAGGACACGGGTTATACCGATGGTCAAGGTCCAGTGGCTGAATCACTCGGAGGAGGAAGCTACTTGGGAGACCGAGGCAGATATGAGGACTCGCTACCCGGAGTTGTTCGGGTAAGTACTTTAATTTCAAGGACGAAATCCAATTTAAGGGGGGGAGAATTGTAACACCCGATATTTTTAAATACGTAAATTTGCATGCATAATTAGGAAATTTATTTATTTAAAATTTTAGATTATGGGTTAAATTATTATGTGAATTATTTGTGCATGATTTAAATTATTTTCAAGCATTTAACCCATAATTAGTGATTTTTATGAATTATTGGTATTTGAATTATTTTATCGCGTAGACGGGACCGTGTACGGACGAGATGACAAATTTCTATCCAAATTATTTTATGAGTCTTTTTAGAGCCCAAAAATATTATTTTGAGTTTTATTTCCTCAATATTTTTAGTATTTAATTTTATATAATTTTAGGAGTACGTTTTTATTCAAAATAAGTCAAAATATTGACTTTTAATTACTTTTAAAATTTCCTTAATTATAGAGCTTTTAAGTTATATATTGTATATTTAAAACCCTTATCAATATCTTAATTATTCTATATCCTAATTAAATCAAAAATCACCTAAAATTTCACCCCAAACCTCACGACCTAAACTTTTAGCCGCCTCCATCTTCTCCATCAGTTTTTCCCACGACCCTTTTTGACAGAAAACTTCAAGCCCTAGTCGATCTCTTAAAGGATTTTTGGTGTTCTTCGTCGTCCCGTCGTCCCGGAAACGTTCTACGTACGTTGCTCTATTGATTTCCTCGGTGCAAGGAATGTATTCATTCACTTTTCCTTCACCATATCAGTATTATAGGTGTGTGTTGTGTGTGCATCGAAAATTTTTAAGAATTTTCAGAAAAGAGGATCGGTTTTGTGGTTGAAGCTTGTTTATATGTTTATTCTTTCATCTCACGATTTTTTTCTGGACATGGTTGGTTCTAGCTGCTGGTTGCGGTTGGTAAGGGGTCTAAGATGGATCTAGGCTCGAGTGGCTCAAATGGCTCGAGCCAAACGAGCCCAAAAATCAGTCAGGGAGTGTTCGGCTCTTGTGTGTGTGCAGATTAGGGCTTCTGAGAAGGGGGCTCGGTGTTGGTGGTCTAGGCTGCATGGGGCTGGGGCCATGGGCTGGTTCGAACCGCCCAAACGTGGGCTACTTCTGGGCGGCGGGGCTCCGGCCAGGGGCGGCCAGAGCAGAGCGACAGCAGCCCTAGAAGGGCTGCTGCTCGCGGCCGCGGGCTGCAGGGAAGAGGGGGGGATCGGGTTAAGTGTTAGGGCCGGTTCCGGGTCGGGTCAAGGGCCTGGGTCGGGTCTGGATGGTAGTGGGTCAAGTCGGGTTGGTCCGGGTCCGGGTTAAGTTAGTCGGGCTCGGGTATTTTTATTTTTAGGTTTTAAGTTAATTAAGTGTTTAATGGGCCTAATTAAATCTCAAAATTTATTTGGGCTCCATTAATTATTTTGGGTTGAGTTTAAATATTTTTGGGCTTAATTAAATTAATTAAGTGAGTCCACTAAATTTTTATGGGCCTTGGGGCCCATGGAAGTTATTGGGCTAGTCTTTGAACTTTTGGGCCCATTGGGTCAGAATAGGTTGTTATTGGGCCAGGAATGTTTTAATGGGCTTTAATTAATTAATTGGACTTAGCAATGTAATGTTGGGCTTAAGTATGTTAATGGGTCAGTCTCAGTGTTAATGGGCCAGATTTAAGTAAATGGGTTTGAGTGTGAGGGCCAGCAGTTCAGTACAACCCATGAGAAATTGCATGTGTCCTAAATATATATTTAATTATTTTTATGCATGGAAGTTATTTTTATATCTATATGTTAGTATGAAATTAAAATTAAATATTTATGAAGGACACATATTTTATTTAAGTACATGCATTCATGAAATAAATTTTTTTATGCATGATTTAATGTTTAAGGTTGAGCAAAAGAAAATATTTTATGTTGAAAGTTGAAGTAGTGTGACAATTTAAGGGGGATTCGTCCCCATATGTGAACTATTGAAGGGCAGTTTACTGCCAATTTAAGAGGTGATTCGTCACCGCCACGTACATTGGTTTCCACGCTGATCAGTATTTAATGTATGATTTAAGGTTACACTTTGGATACAACCATGCGATGTTAGAAAATACTTAGCTCAACAATGTTTATGTATTATTATGATATTCAAGTTTAATTTAAGTTTATGTTATGTTCATGATATTTTAAGCATGCTCATTCATATATATGTTATGTATTAGTATTTAAGTGATTTAAATTATTTTAAACCCTTGTTATGTTAGCATGTTGGGCCTCTAGGCTCACTACACTGGTATGGTGCAGGTGAGTACGTAGAGGATGTAGTACCCACCGGAGGCGAGGACCTATGAGTGGATATGCAGTGATCCCCCGCGGCCGTCGTCTGAGTCTCTATGTTTATGTTTTTATGAAATATTAAACATGTCGTTCTTTTTTATTCATTTTCAGTGGTTGGTACTAGTACTTATTTTTATTTAAATATTTTCAGTGCATGCAAACTTTTATTTAATTGTTTAGAACAACATTTTTATTTAAACGCATGACTCAGATATTTAATTTATTAAAGGTTGCATTTTTATTTAATTTATTTATTTTTAAATCTATTTATTCTGTGCATATATGTATGGGCATGTATGTACATATCTTTATTTAGTAAGTAATAAAAAAAAAATTTCCGCATTTATTATTAGTAGTAGATGTTTCACCACTAATCTCGTTGTCTCGCTCGTAGGTCTTCCTCCCACCCCAAAAATCATCGCCCAGTGTGTTCCAAATTTTACACACCGTCTACCACCAACCCTATCATCCTCAAAGTCTGCCCTGCCGAGTTGCTATTCTTTATTCTCCTCTGTCTCGAGATAGAAACTTTAAATTATTGCGCGCTCTGATTTTTTTCGGCTATTTGCGAGTGATTTCTTGTTGATTTATGTGATTTTAGGTGGTAAAGAGGTTGTAATCTCTTAGGTAGAATTTTGACAAAGCGAAGCTCGTTTTCCAACCGTGACTTGAGTTGCTTAGCTGCGAAACCTCTGTTCTCTGCCGTGCAAACCATTTTGCTTCGGTACCTGGTTGAATACAAGGATTTTGTTTTACGAAGAGGGGATAGGGGTTGGCCATTGATTAGAGAGACGCTGGATTTCATAACGTCTGGTTACTCTGCTAAACCTGTCAGTTTCATGGAAAAGCGCAAATATGTGTGAGTCCTTTTTAATGCCGGAATATTTTTTTCCAGATTTTCTTATCCATATTTTTATTTTAATAATGGTGGAAATTTAGTTTAATTTTTTGTACTGGAAATCTAAAAACAGATGAAATTGATAAAGAAATGGAGCTGGAAAGATAATATACTGTTGGAACACGTTTTCAGATAAGTCAGATCTGATACCCGGAGCAGCGGAAGTTTAAAAATTTTTCTTTTCTAATATGGAACGATTCCATATCATGGGTATCAAATCCTTACGATTAAAATATACAAGTAAAATAATAATAACAATTATAATTTTACCTCTTCAATCTATGGCTTGAACTATGGACTCCAACAGATTAAATCTGCTCTTGTTATAAATCCCAGGAACCGATGACTCGCTCGATCAACTTCTGAATTAGGTCCACGAATAGAAAACTGAAACCCTCTGATTGATTGTACTAGAAATCAATCAGATGTTTATCGAAGAGATTTACAGATTTGATATGTCAATTTAGAATGCAATTTTCGAAAAATCACAGACTGAATTCTATCACAAAAGGGAGACAGAGTTCGAAAATTCTCCTTAAAATTAATCTAGGATTTTCGAAAACTGTAGATGTGTATGTTTTTTTCGAAAATCCCATCAACTCGTATATATAATTTCTGTACTTGACTAATTATATGTCTAATAGGACACTAACACCTTAGGTCCCATTAGTCATAACTTAAGCCCAACAAGCCAAGCCTGTTATTATAGAAATTAATATAAAATTCATCATGACTCCGATTGATAAACTAATTTCACCAATGTGCACAGAAACCATTTCTGCACCTTTTAAAGTCAAGATAATTTTTCTGAATCCGAATTCTGTGATTTCCAAAAATGCCCATCCCTATGTCATTTTAGAAATTCCACTCCCTTTAGTTAAGAAGTCCAACTTCTCTTTTGCCAAATTTAACTCTTTAAATTCAACTATCTCAACGGGGATTAGAAATTCATTACTTGTGTAACCCTCAATGGTTCAGGGATACAACTAGTCGTGGGCTCACAACTCCTTGTGACTCGGAACAACAATTTCCAACTTACCCATCGAATCATGGTAAGAGCGCCTAGAAAAATCGCCCCATGATTCCCTAGGTATCATTGATATTGCCTTCAAGAACCAGTAGGTTTTGGTTAGCGTACAGTACGGTCCCTTTATCCATATATCCCGATCGAATCAACAACCATTGGTACATCGAGAGTCGTTCGAGATTCGATAGCTATGCAATGCATCTTGAAGATCAAATAGTGACATCGCATGTGCTACTAGGAAACCAAGTAACCTAAATCACATCATGTACTTTGGCTAGAGATTTGTCACACTAATATCTCCTCAGATCGCATAGGATATCCACACTCGCAAGCGTGTGGTGAATCCTTGACAACAAAGCAATGACTCCTATATGTGTCGTAACTGTACCCAATCTCGACACCTAATGACCCTCATAGAGTCGGTAAATGAGTCAAAGTATAGTACTAACATATAGAGTCTCCATGATGTTTCAAGTAGTAAGGACTAATGGTGTACAACCAAAATCGCGGATTTATGCACTCAATTAATGATAACTACTTGGAAAGTCCGAATAGGGTAGTTTGATCATCTATCATATGAATATCCATTTGCATGTTTCGAACATCTCCATGTTCTATACCAATGAAACATGGTACTAGGCATCGAAAATGCTAGTCTCAATCTCGAGCGATCATTATCCTTATTATCGAACGGCTCAATTCACTAGGAACTGTTTAGAATATACAGTGATTATAAGATGTGTTTCATGATAGTCATTCAATTCTACTATCACATCTTACATGCACTCTAGTATATTCAAGGTCTTTATCTAAACATCGTATAGTACGTCAAAATATAATAATATGATAAAAGATAAAGTAAATGCCAATATAAAAGTGTAAATTATATTAAACAAAGATTGTTTACACATAGAGTCACAAAAGCCCTTAGCCACAAGTTGGCTAACCGGGCACCCACTCTTTCAATCTCCCACTTGCCCTAAAGCCAACTAGTCATACTACTTAGTCCCATTGCTTCGCGATGTTTGTCAAATAATGGTCCTGGCAAGGGCTTAGTAAGTGGATCAGAGATATTGTCTACAGAGGCCACTCTCTCGACAGTGATGTCTCCTCTTTCCACGATCTTCCGGATGATGTGGTATTTCCTCAGTATGTGTTTGGATCTTTGATGAGACCTTGGTTCTTTTGCCTAAGCAACGGTACCAGTGTTGTCACAATACACCGGGACTGGACCAACAACTTCAGGAATGACCCCCAACTCTTGGACGAAATTCCTCATCCAAACGGCCTCTTTAGCAGCAGCTGATGCTGCAATGTATTCTGCCTCAGTGGTGGAATCCGTTGTGGTGTCCTGCTTGGAACTTTTCCAAGAGACAGCACCTCCATTGAGCATGAATACAAATCCATAGGTTTATTTTGAGTCATCCACGTCGCTTTGGAAGCTAGAGTCGGTATAGCCTTCCAATTTCAATTCTCTTTCCCCATAAACCATGAATACATTCTTAGTCCTTCTTAAGTACTTAAGAATATCCTTCACAGCTTTCCAATGCATTTGACCGGGATTGTCTTGATATCTGCTCGTGACACTCAGATCATAGGCTACATCCGGTCTGGTAGATATCATCCCATACATGATACTCCCTATGGCTGATGCATATGGTACGTGTGTCATTTTCTCTATCTCTTCGTTAGTCTTGGGAGACATAGACTTGGATAGAGAAACTCCATGTCACATAGGTAGATGTCCTCTCTTGGACTCATCCATAGAAACCTTTTCAATATGGTGTCGATGTAGGTTGCTTGAGTGAGTCCTATCATTCTTTTAGATCTATCTCTATAGATCTGTATTCCTAGAATATAGGACACCTCACCTAAGTTCTTCATCGAGAATCTACCTGATAACCATATCTTTGTTGACTGTAACATCTCTACATCATTCCCAATGAGTAGGATGTCATCAACATAAAGTACTAAGAATGTTACAGCATCCTTAACCACTTTCTTGTATACGCACGGTTCCTCCAGGTTCTTGATGAAACCAAAGTCCTTTATTATTTCATCAAATTTCTGGTTCCAACTTCTTGATGCCTGTTTGAGACCATAAATTGATCTCTGAAGCATGCATACCATATGCTCACTTTCCATGGATGTGAATCCCTCGGGCTGCATCATATAGATCTCTTCCTTAATGTTTCCATTAAAAAATGCAGTCTTCACATCCATTTGCCAAATCTCATAGTCATACCAAGCTGCTATGGAAATAAGGATTCTTATGGACTTGAACATTGCGACTGATGAAAAAGTTTCATCATAGTCAACACCTTGTCTTTGAGTATAACCTTTTGCTACCAATCGTGCCTTGTAAGTCAGTACCTTACCATCAGGCCCAAGTTTTCTTTTGTAGATCCATTTACATCCTATAGGAACAATTCCATCGGGAGGATCTACTAAAGACCAAACTTTGTTTGTATGCATTGAGTCTATTTCCGACTGCATAGCTTCAAGCCATAAGTTCGAATCAGCATCAGAAATTGCTTCCTTGAAGTTTCTTGGATCACATCCAATGTCGGGTTCACTTTGATCCCCTTCAAGAAGCAGACCATATCGAATAGGAGGTCTAGAAGTCCTCTCGGATCTTCTAGGATGTGGCGTGTCATTTATTGGTTCCAGAGATACGGGATCGTTATTTTGTATCTCGGGTTCTTCTCGTATTTCTTCGAGTTCCATCATCTTTCCTTTCTTATCAAGTAAGAACTCCTTATCCATGAAGGTGGCATTCCTTGAAACAAACACTTTTGTTTCAGTAGGATGATAGAAATAATATCCGATTGAATTCTTCGGATACCCTACAAAATAACATAAGGTGGATCGACTATCCAACTTATCTACCACTGTCTGCTTCACGTAAGCAGGACATCCCCAAATCCTCAAGTATGAATACTTAGGAGTTTTGCCAGTCCATAATTCATATGGAGTTTTGTTCACTACTTTAGTGTAGACATTGTTTAACAACAATACCGCCGTTTCAAGTGCATAGCCCCAAAACGAAGGTGGGTGCTCAGTGAAGCTCATCATAGATCGAACCATGTCCAACAAAGTTCGATTGCGACGCTCCAAAACGCCATTTAGCTGAGGGGTCATAGGAGGAGTCCACTGAGAGGGAATCCCATTCTATTTTAGATAGCCCAAAAACTCGGTACTTAAGTATTCTCCACCTTGATCTGATCGAAGTGCTTTAATACTCCTACCTAGTTTATTTTCTACTTCAGCCTTGAATTCTTTGAACTTTTCAAATGATTCAGACTTATATTTCATTAAATATAAATACTCGTACCTATAATAATCATTAGTAAATGTAATGAAGTAGGTGTGACCATATTTAGTACCAATACTAAATGGGCCGCAAACATCTGTATGGATCAAATCCAACAGATTTTGACTACGCTCAGGTTTTCCTTTGAAAGGAGTTTTAGTCATTTTTCCTTTTAGGCAGGACTCACAAGTTTGTAGAGAGTTAATATCAGACATATCAAACATGCCCTCTCCCACTAGCTTATTCATCATCCTTGAGGAAATATGACCTAGCCTAGCATGCCAAAGGTATGCCGGGTTTTGACTATCATTTTTTCTTTTATTTGTTGTTGCCGGTTTATCAACATAATTAATTGGTACGTCTTGTAATTTTAAGTTATATAGATCGTTTCCAAGTTGTCCACATCCAATCAAATATTCATTCTTGTAAATATTGCAAATCTCATTCACAAAATTGCAAGAAAAACCATCTCTATCAAGCATAGAAACAGAAATAATTTTTTTAACCAAATCTGGCACAAATAAAACATCTTTCAAAAATAACTTAAAACCGTTCTGCAAAACTAAATAAACGTCTCCCACAGCTTTGGCTTCAACTCTAGAACCATTTCCGAGCCTCAACTGGGTCTCACCCATCCTAAGCTTACGACTTCTTGTCATCACCTGCATATCATTGCAAATGTGAGATCCAGATCCGGTATCCAATACCCAAGAAGTAGTATTAAATGAAATATTTATTTCAATATAAAACATACTCTTTGCAGTTCGCAATTGCTCGAAATATTCTTTGCAGTTACGTTTCAAATGACCGGGTTTCTTGCAGTGATGGCAAACATCTTCATATTTGTTCACGTTTGAAGACTTTGTCTTGTTCTTCTTCTTGGGTCCAGTTTTCTTGGGTGGGCAGAACGTTTCTTACCCTTTGCACTTGGTCCCTCTTAGAGTTAGAAGAGGAACCTACCAAGAGTACCGATTTATCCTTCTTTAATGTGGCCTCATATGTGACAAGCATATTGACCATCTCTTCAAGGGTGGCCTCTATCTTGTTCATATTGAAGTTCATCACAAAACCATCAAACGATGAAGGAAGAGAGAGAAGTAATAATTCCGCATTCAGTTCGTGCTCCAATGTTAGATCGAGTGTTACCAACTTTTTAATGAGCCCAATCATGTGTACCCCATGCTCACGGACCGAAGTCCCATCTCACATGCGGCATGTCATGAGCTCTTTGACAGTCGCATACCTCTTGGATCTCGACTGAGCTCCAAAAAGTTCCTTGAGGGCCTTGTGAATGTCAGCAGCATTCATTGCATCCTCAAATCGCCTCTGAAGTTCATCAGACATCGAAGCCTGCTTGTAACTTTTGACCTTGATATCATTGTCCCACTATTTATCAAGTTTAGCCAACTCTTCCGAACTCACATCAGCCGGGGCTTCCTTCGGAGGAGACTTTTCTAACACGTAGAAAGCTTTTTTTCGAACTTAGAACAATCTTTAACTTACGAAACCATTCCGTATAGTTTGCGCCAGTCAGTTTGTTTTATTCGAGAATAGAGTATAGTGGATTGCGCGAATTCATCATAATGAAATACTGAAAAGAACAGACAATAATCAGTGATTTATTAATTAATTTACTAAGACATAAAATAAGGCGAGATTAATTTTATGAATTACACTTCCACTAATTTAACGATTTCACTACCCTCTAGTGAAAACGAGAAACTTGTTTCCTTAGTGGGAAGATGGAGTCCAATTGACAAACCATAATCCCGAATAATATCAGTCAACCATAATTTCCAAAAGGTAGAGCCCAATTGCTTCCAAAGCAACCCCCATGTTTTTACCTCATGTCCAATAAGAGCCCAATAATATGACGCCGTTTATTATGACATGTCAAGATTACCCATCAATATTAAGTTGTGATGGACGGTCGCCATCTGGATCCCCAATAATATGAGCCAATCCCATGGGAGTTCCACCCAACTTACAACATGTGTCGATCTAATGTACAGCTTTTCGACGAACGAGCCCCCCAATAATATGAGCCGGACCATGCCCGCGGGTAGCATCTCATACATTGATCGTTGATGGAAGGTAGGAACATTTAAACAATATTTAAATTCTCTTTTGTTAATCTTGATATCAATTTTAAATCATATTTAAAATGAGGGATTTTAATTTTGAAAAATTGTCTCATCATTTAATAATTTGTATGCTTGCGGGATTCATGCAATTTAGTCTAAACATGCATACAACAATAATATCAAATATTATATAAAGGATGATTCCTAGATCTAATCGACCCGTGGTTGCCAATCACGAGTCTATGTCAAATCCTAGGTGATATGCAAGTATGCGCAATGCAATCCTATTACATTGAGCTTCCAATTTACATTTCTTTGGTCTTTATTGTCTGCTGGGCCCACCATTGTCTTCAAATTTTTATCTCCCACTATGTCTAATAAATTTACAAAAAATTTCGATGACAAGTAGGGGATACATATTTAAAGGTGGAAACGGGCCATAAACCTGGCCCACTTTTATTACAAATGACAAATCAAATTTGGGTCATAAACCAAGCTCATTAATAAAACCCAACAACAATAATAAAGACCAAATGTAAACAACCTAACATACACCTACAAAATTGGTCATGGCAATCGATCACCATTTTATCCAATAATTAATTCAATAATTAAATCATTAGATAACATGCAATGGAAACATAATTAAAAAGATAAAATCAAATTTTATCTTATATCTCCATAAGATCATATCTTATTATCAATTGTACCAAAATAATTAATTTTATAAAATTTAATTTAACGGATAAAATTTATAAATTTTCCAAAAATTCAAATTTATCCAAAAATCAATTTTAAAAATTTCGGACTCAAACAATTTGACCCGATGCCTCGTGGTCTAATCAAAACAATTTTTGATCGGACCAAAAACTAAAATTTCAAAAATTTAAAATTCTAAAAAAATATCAATTTTTTATTTTCCAGGCTGCCCGGGACGTGTTGTAGAACGCGGCGTTCAGATCAAACAAGATTGATACCCGGTGCAGCGGAAGTTTAAAATTTTTATTATATGGAACGATTCCATATTGGGTATCACATCTTTACGATTAAATTGTGTGTGTAAAAATTCAAATAACGATTAATAATTTTTACCTTTAATCTCGAATCGAGATTCTGGACACCAACAGATTTCTCTGCTCTTGTTGTATCTCCCTGGAACCGATGGACGAACAATTCTTCTATCAGGTCCACGAATAGAGATTTAATCCCTTTGATAGATTGCACTAGAAAATCTATCAGAAGTTTTCTACGAAGAGAGTTAACGAATTTGATCCGTTAAACCAGACTGTAATTCAAAATCACAGGCTGTAATTTTTCTCGAGTAGAGAGAGGGAGAGGGGGCGGCCACTTTAAGAAAAATAGCTTAGGGTTTTCGAAAATTTTGTGCCTTGTTATGTGTAATTTCTGTACTGCAATAACTTATTTATAATGTAGGCCACTAACAGCTTAGGGCCCATTAGTCATAAGTTCAGGCCCGACAAGCAAAGCCCGCATGTTCAGAAATTAATATAAAATTCATCGTGACTCCGATTGATAAACCGATTTTACCAATGTGCACAGAAACCATTTCTGCACCTTTTAAAGTCAAGATAAATTTTTCTGAATCCGAATTCAGTGATTTCCAAAAATGCCCATCACTATGTCATTTTAGGAAATCTCACTCCTCTACTCTTAAATAAGAAGTCCAACTTATTCGTTCATTAAATTTAACTCTTTAAATTTAACTATCTCAACGGGGATTAAAAATCCATTACACTGTGTGACCCTCAATGGTTCAGGGATACAGCTAACCGTGGGCTCACAACTCCTTGTGACTCGGAACAACAATTTCCGACTTGCCCATCGAATCATGGTATGAGCGCCTAGCAACATCGCCCCATGATTCCCTAGGTATCACTGATAGTGCCTACAAGAACCAGTAGATTTGGTTAGCGTACAGTACGGTCCCTTCATCCATATATCCCGATCGAATCAACAACCATTGGTATATCGAGAGTCGCTCGAGATTCGATAACTATGCAATGCATCTTGAAGATCAAATAGTGACATCGCATGTGCTACTAAGAAACCATTTCTTAAATCACATCATGTACTCTGGCCAGAGATTCGTCACACTAATATCTCCTCAGATCGCATAGGATATCCACACTCGCAAGTATGTGGTGAATCCTTGACAACAAAGCATAGACTCCTACATGTGTTGTAACTGTACCCAATCCCGACACCTGATGACCCCAATAGAGTCGGTAAACGAGTCAAAGCACAGTACTAGCATATAGAGTCTCAATGATGTCTCAAGTAGTAAGGACTAATGGTGTACAACCAAAACCGCGGACTATATCCACTCGATAAGTGATAACCACTTGGAAAGTCCGAATAGGGTAATTCGATCATTCATCATATGAATATCCATTTGCATGCTTCGAACATCTCTATGTTCCCTACCAATGAAACGTGGTACTCTGCATCGCAAATGCTAGTCTCACACTCGAGCGATCCTTATCCTTATTATCGGACGGCTCAATCGACTAGGAACAGTTTAGAATATACAGTGACTATAAGATGTGTTTCATGATAGACATCCCCATGTTCTACCACATCTTACATACACTATAGTATATTAAAGGTCTTTATCAAAACAACAATAGTATATCACAATATAACAATATGAAGAAAGATAAAGTCATTGCCATTAATAAAAGTGTAAATTATATTAAACAAAATTGTTTATACAAAGAGTCATCAAAGCCCTTAGCCACAAGTTGGCTCACTGGGCACCCACTCTTTCAATCTCCCACTTGCCCTATAGCCAACTAGTCATACTACGTAGACCCATTGCTTCGCGATGTTTGTCAAATAATGGTCCTGGCAAAGGGCTTAGTAAGTGGATCAGCGATATTGTCTGCAGAGGCCACTCTTTCGACAGTGATGTCTCCTCTTTCCACAATCTCCCGGATGATGTGGTATTTCCTCAGTACGTGTTTGGATCTTTGATGAGACCTTGGTTCCTTTGCCTGAGCAACGGCACCCGTGTTGTCACAGTACACCGGGACTGGACCAACAACTTCAGGAATGACACCCAACTCTTGGACGAAATTCCTCATCCAAACGCCTCTTTAGCAGCAGCTGATGCTGCAATGTATTCTGCCTCAGTGGTGGAATCCGCTGTGGTGTCCTGCTTGGAACTCTTCCAAGAGACAGCACCGCCATTGAGCATGAACACAAATCCAGAGGTTGACTTCGAGTCATCCACGTCACTTTGGAAGCTAGAGTCGGTATAGCCTTCCAATTTTAGTTCTCTTCCTCCATATACCATGAACATTCTTAGTCCTTCGTAAGTACTTAAGAATGTCCTTCACGGCTTTCCAATGCATTTGACCGGGATTAGCTTGATATCTGCTCGTGACACTCAAAGAAAATGCTACATCCGGTCTGGTAGATATCATCCCATACATGATACTACCTATGGCTGACGCATATGGTACATGTGTCATTTTCTCTATCTCTTCATCAGTCTTGGGACACATAGACTTGGATAGAGAAACTCCATGACACATGGGTAGATGTCCTCTCTTGGACCCATCCATTGAAAACCATTTCAATATGGTGTCGATGTAGGTTGATTGAGTGAGTCATATCATTCTCTTAGATCTATCTCTATAGATCTGTATCCCAAGAATATAGGATGCCTCACCCAAATCCTTCATCGAAAATCTACCTGATAACCATATCTTTGTTGACTGCAACATCCCTACATCATTCCCAATGAGTAGGATGCCATCAACATAAAGTACTAAGAATGTCACAGCATCCTTAACTACTTTCTTGTACATGCATGGTTCCTCCGGATTCTTGATGAAATCAAAATATTTTATTTTTTCATCAAATTTTTGGTTCCAACTTCTTGATGCTTGTTTTAGACCATAAATTAATCTCTGAAGCTTGCATACCTTATGCTCGCTTCCCATGGATGTGAACCCCTCAGGCTGCTTCATATAGATTTCTTCCTTAATGTCTCCATTAAGAAAAGCAGTCTTCACATCCATTTGCCATATCTCATAGTCATACCATGCAGCTATGGCAATAAGGATTCTTATGGACTTGAACATTGCAACTGGTGAAAAGGTTTCATCATAGTCAACTCCTTGTCTTTGAGTATAACCTTTTGCCACCAATCGCGCCTTGTAGGTCAATACCTTACCATCAGGCCCAAGCTTTCTCTTGTAGATCCATTTACACCCTATTGGAACAATTCCATCGGGAGGATCTACTAAAGACCAAACTTGGTTTGTATGCATCGAATCTATTTCCGACTGCATAGCTTCAAGCCATAAATTTGAATCCGTATCAGAAATTGCTTCCTTGAAGTTTCTTGGATCACATCCAACATCGGGTTCATTTTGATCCCCTTCAAGAAGAAGACCATATCGAATAGGAGGTCTAGAAGTCCTCTCGGATCTTCTAGGTATAGGCGTGTCCAGCAATGGTTCCTGAGGTGTAGGATCGTTATTTTGTATTTCGGGTTCTTCTCGAATTTCTTCGAGTTCCATCATCTCGCCTTTCTTATCCAATAAGAACTCCTTCTCCAAGAAGGTGGCATTCCTTGAAACAAACACCTTTGTTTCAGCAGGGTAATAGAAATAATATCCGATTGAATTCTTCGGATACCCTACAAAATAACATAAGCTGGATCGACTATCCAACTTATCTCCCACTGTCCGCTTCACGTAAGCAGGACATCCCCAAATCCTCAAGTACGAATACTTAGGAGCTTTGCCATTCCATAACTCGTATGGTGTTTTGTCCACTGCTTTAGTGTGGACGTTGTTCAACAACAATACCGCCGTTTCAAGTGCATAGCCCCAAAACGAAGGTGGAAGCTCAGTGAAGCTCATCATGGATCGAACCATGTCCAACAGAGTTCGATTACGACGCTCCGATACACCATTCAGCTGTGGTGTCATAGGAGGAGTCCACTGAGATAGAATCCCATTCTCTTTCAGATAGTCCAAAAACTCGGTACTCAAGTATTCTCCACCTCGATCCGATCGAAGTGCTTTAATACTTTTACCTAGCTTGTTTTCTACTTCAGCCTTGAATTCTTTGAACTTTTCAAATGCTTCTGACTTATATTTCATTAAATATAAATACCCATACCTTGAATAATCATCAGTAAAGGTAATGAAGTAGGTGTGGCCATATTGAGTCCCAACTCTAAATGGACCACAAACATCTGTATGGATCAAATCCAACAGATTTTGACTACGCTCAGGTTTCCCCTTAAAAGGAGATTTAGTCATTTTTCCTTTTAGGCAGGATTCACAAGTAGGTAGAGAGTTAATATCAGACATATCAAACATGCCCTCTCCCACTAGCTTGTTCATCCTCCTTGAGGAAATATGACCTAGCCTAGCGTGCCAAAGGTTTGCCGGGTTTTGGCTATCGATTTTCCTTTTGTTTGTTGTTGCCGGTTTATCAACATAATTTATTGGAACGTCTTTTAGTTTTAAGTTGTATAGATCGTTTTCAAGTTGTCCATTTCCAATTAAACATTCATTCTTGTAAATATTGCAAATCCCATTCACAAAATTGCAAGAATAACCATCTCTATCAAGCATAGAAACAGAAATAATGTTTTTAATTAAATCTGGAACAAATAAAACATCTCTTAAAAGTAACTTAAAACCGTTCTGCAAAATTAAATAAACATCTCCCACGGCTTTTGCTTCAACTCTGGAACCATTTCCGAGCCTCAGCTGGGTCTCACCCATCCTAAGCCTGCGACTTCTTGTCATCACCTGCAAATCATTGCAAATGTGAGATCCACATCCGGTATCCAATACCCAAGAAGTAGTATTAAGTGAAACATTTATTTCAATATAGAACATACCCTTTGCAGTTCGCAACTGCTCTAGTTATTCCTTGCAGTTACGCTTCCAATGACCGGGCTTCTTGCAGTAATGACAAACATCCTTGGATTTTTCCATGTTTGAAGCCTTTGTCTTGTACTTCTTCTCGGGTTCGACTTTCTTGGGTGGGGCAGAACGTTTCTTACCCTTCGTACTTGGCCCCTTCTTAGCAGAAGAAGAGGAGCCCACCAAGAAAGCCGGTTTATCCTTCTTTAATGTGGATTCATATGTCACAAGCATATTGACCATCTCTTCAAGGGAGGCCTCTATCTTGTTCATATTGAAATTTACCACAAATCCGTCAAACGAAGAAGGAAGAGACAGAAGTAGTAAGTCCACGTTGAGTTCATGCTCCAACACCAAATCAAGGGTTACCAACTTCTGTATGAGCCAAATAACTCGTACCCCATGATCACGGACCGAAGTCCCTTCACGCATGCGACACGTCATTAGCTCCTTTACAGTAGCGAACCTTTCAGCCCTCGATTGAGCCCCAAAAAGTTCCTTGAGTTGAACGTGAATGTCAGCAGCATTCACGGTGTCCTCAAATTGCCTCTGGAGTTCATCAGACATCGAGGCTTGCATATAGCATTTGGTCTTGATATCATGGTCCCACCATGTATCAAGTTTGGCTAACTCCTCCGGACTTACGTCAGCTGGTGCTTCCTTCGGAGGAGATTTCTCTAACACGTAGAGCATCTTCTCCGAAGTCAAGACAATCTTCAACTTACGGAACCATTCCGTATAGTTTGCGCCAGTCAACTTATTTTGTTCGAGGATCGAGAAAAGTGGATTACGCGAATTCATTGTATGAAATACTGAAAAGAAACAGACAAATATCAGTGATTGTTTAAGCAATTTACTAAGACATAAAATAGGCGAAATTTATTTTATGAATCTCACTCCCACTATTTTAACGATTTCACTACCCTCTAGTGAAAACGGGAAACTGTTTTCCTTAGTGAGAACATGGAGTCCAATTGACAAAATTATAGTCCCGAATAATATCAGCCAACCATAATTTTCAAAAGGTAGAGCCCAATTGCTTCCAAAGCAACCTCCATGTTTTTACCTCATGTCCAATAAGGGCCCAATAATATGACGCCGATTATTGTGACATGTCAAGATGACCCATCAATATTAAGTTGTGATGGATGGTCGCCATGTGGATCCCCCAATAATATGAACCGATCCCATGGGAGTTCCACCCAACTTACAACATGTGTCGATCCAATGTACAGCTTTCCGACGAACGGGCCCCCCAATAATATGAGCCGGACCGTATCCGCGGGTAGCATCTCATACATTGATCGTTGATGGAAGGTAGGAACATTTAAACAAATTTAAATTTCCTTTATTTATCTTGATATCAATTTTAAATCATATTTAAAATGAGGGATTTTTAATTATAAAAATTTGTCTCATCATTTTTAAAATTTTGTATGCTTGTCGGATTCACACAATTTAGTATAAAACATGCATACAACCATAATATCACATATTATATAGGATGATCGATTCCATTTCTAATCGACCCGTGGTTGCCAATCACGAGTCTTAGTCCAATCCTAGGTAATATGCAGTTTGCAATGCAATCCTATTACATTTGCTTCCAATTTACATTTCTTCTGTCTTTATTGTCTGCTGGGCCCACCTCCATCTTCAAATCTTGATCTCCCACTAAATCTAATGTATTTACAATAAATAACAATGACAAGTAGGGGATACATTTTTAAGGGGTGGGAACGGGCCATAAACCAAGCCCACTTTTATTACATATGACATTCATATTGGGCCATAAACCAGGCCCATTAATAAAACCAACAACAATAAAACAAATGTAAATTCCTAACATACACCTACAAAATTGGTCATGGCAATCGATCATCCTTATCCAATAATATTTAATTCAAAATTAATTTATTGGATAACATGCAATGGCAATTTAAATTTAAAAAGATAAAATCATATCTCATACATAAAATCTTATTTTACATATAAAATCATATTTTATCTTTTTATCAAATAAAATCATATTTTATCTATAAAATCCAATTTTATACATAAAATCATATTTTACTCAATATATCCATAAGATCATATCTTATCATCAATTGTACCAAAAATTAATTAATTTCAAAATTCAATTAAAGGATAAAATATTAAAATTTTCCAAAAATTCAAATTTATCCAAAAATCAATTTTAAAATTTTCGGACTCGAACAATTCGATCCGACGCCTCGTGGACCAATCAAAACAATTTTCGATCGGACCAAAAATAGAATTTTAACATATTAAAATTTAATTTAAAATTAAAAATAATTTTTCCCGCGGGCCGCCCGGGACGTTCCCGGGCCGGGCAGCGCCGTGCGCTGCCCTGGGCAGCGATCACATCGCTGCCCATGGGCGCTGCGCAGGGCAGCGCTCGGCGCTGCCCTGCGGGGCAGCGACCATCGCTGCCCCTCCCGGGCAGCGATCCAATCGCTGCCCGGGTTTTTGCCCGAAAAAAATATTTTTATTTTAAAATTTTTATTTTGTTTCAAAAACCGAGGCTTAAAAAAAAAATTTTTTGTACAATCGATTTATTTAATCGCTTGATCTGAGCAACCTGGCTCTGATACCACTGTTGTAGAACGCGGCGTTCAGATCAAACAAGATTGATACCCGGTGCAGCGGAAGTTTAAAATTTTTATTATATGGAACGATTCCATATTGGGTATCACATCTTTACGATTAAATTGTGTGTGTAAAAATTCAAATAACGATTATATAATTTTTACCTTTAATCTCGAATCGAGATTCTGGACACCAACAGATTTCTCTGCTCTTGTTGTATCTCCCTGGAACCGATGGACGAACAGTTCTTCTATCAGGTCCACGAATAGAGATTTAATCCCTCTGATAGATTGCACTAGAAAATCTATCAGAAGTTTTCTACGAAGAGAGTTAACGAATTTGATCCGTTAAACTAGACTGTAATTCAAAATCACAGGCTGGAATTTTTCTCGAGTAGAGAGAGGGAGAGGGGGCGGCCACTTTAAGAAAAATAGCTTAGGGTTTTCGAAAATTTTGTGCCTTGTTATGTGTAATTTCTGTACTGCAATAACTTATTTATAATGTAGGCCACTAACAGCTTAGGGCCCATTAGTCATAAGTTCAGGCCCGACAAGCAAAGCCCGCATGTTCAGAAATTAATATAAAATTCATCGTGACTCCGATTGATAAACCGATTTTACCAATGTGCACAGAAACCATTTCTGCACCTTTTAAAGTCAAGATAAATTTTTCTGAATCCGAATTCAGTGATTTCCAAAAATGCCCATCACTATGTCATTTTAGGAAATCTCACTCCTCTACTCTTAAATAAGAAGTCCAACTTCTTCGTTCATTAAATTTAACTCTTTAAATTTAACTATCTCAACGGGGATTAAAAATCCATTACACTGTGACCCTCAATGGTTCAGGGATACAGCTAGCCGTGGGCTCACAACTCCTTGTGACTCGGAACAACAATTTCCGACTTGCCCATCGAATCATGGTATGAGCGCCTAGCAACATCGCCCCATGATTCCCTAGGTATCACTGATAGTGCCTACAAGAACCAGTAGATTTTGGTTAGCGTACAGTACGGTCCCTTCATCCATATATCCCGATCGAATCAACAACCATTGGTATATCGAGAGTCGCTCGATATTCGATAACTATGCAATGCATCTTGAAGATCAAATAGTGACATCGCATGTGCTACTAAGAAACTATTTCTTAAATCACATCATGTACTCTGGCCAGAGATTCGTCACACTAATATCTCCTCAGATCGCATAGGATATCCACACTCGCAAGTATGTGGTGAATCCTTGACAACAAAGCATCGACTCCTACATGTGTTGTAACTGTACCCAATCCCGACACCTGATGACCCCAATAGAGTCGGTAAACGAGTCAAAGCACAGTACTAGCATATAGAGTCTCAATGATGTCTCAAGTAGTAAGGACTAATGGTGTACAACCAAAACCGCGGACTATATCCACTCGATAAGTGATAACCACTTGGAAAGTCCGAATAGGGTAATTCGATCATTCATCATATGAATATCCATTTGCATGCTTCGAACATCTCTATGTTCCCTACCAATGAAACGTGGTACTCTGCATCGCAAATGCTAGTCTCACACTCGAGCGATCCTTATCCTTATTATCGGACGGCTCAATCGACTAGGAACAGTTTAGAATATACAGTGACTATAAGATGTGTTTCATGATAGACATCCCCATGTTCTACCACATCTTACATACACTATAGTATATTCAAGGTCTTTATCAAAACAACAATAGTATATCACAATATAACAATATGAAGAAAGATAAAGTCATTGCCATTAATAAAAGTGTAAATTATATTAAACAAAAGATTGTTTATACAAAGAGTCATCAAAGCCCTTAGCCACAAGTTGGCTCACTGGGCACCCACTCTTTCAGGACGTTCCCGGGCAGCCCTGCCCTCACGTGGGGCCTGGGCAGCCCGTCACTGCCCTTGGGCAGCGACGATCACTGCCCCTAGGCAGCGATCCAATCGCTGCCCGTGTTGCCCATAAAATTTAATTTTAAAATTTTGTTTTGTTTTCAAAAACGAGGCCAAAATTTTGTACAATCGATAAATTTTAATCGTTTGATCTGAGAACAACCTGGCTCTGATACCACTGTTGAAACACGTTTTCAGATCAGTCAGATCTGATATCCGGAGAAGCGGAAGTTTAAAAATTTTTCTTTTCTAATATGGAACGATTTCATATCATGGATATCAAATCTTTACGATTAAAATATACAAGTAAAATAATAATGATAACAATTATAATTTTACCTCTTCAAGCTATGGCTTGAACTATGGACTCCAACAGATTAAATCTGCTCTTGTTGTAAATCCCAGGAACCAATGACTCGCTCGATCAACTCCTGAATTAGGTCCACGAATAGAAAACTGAAACTCTCTGATTGATTGCACTAGAAATCAATCAGATGTTTATCGAAGAGATTTACAGATTTGATCTGTCAATTCAGAATGTAATTTTCGAAAAATCACACACTGAATTCTCTCACAAAAGGGAGACAGAGTTCGAAAATTCTCCTTAGAATTAATCTAGGATTTTTGAAAACTGTAGATGTGTATGTTTTTTTCGAAAATCCCATCAACTCCTATATATAATTTCTGTACTGGACTAATTATATGTCTAATAGGACACTAACACCTTAGGGCCCATTAGTCATAACTTAAGCCCAACAAGGCAAGCCTGTTATTATAGAAATTAATATAAAATTCATCATGACTCCGATTGATAAAATAATTTCACCAATGTGCACAGAAACCATTTCTGCACCTTTTAAAGTCAAGATAATTTTTCTGAATCCGAATTCAGTGATTTCCAAAAATGCCCATCCCTATGTCATTTTAGGAAATTCCACTCCCTTTAGTTAAGAAGTTCAACTTCTCTTTCGCCAAATTTAACTCTTTAAATTCAACTATCTCAACGGGGATTAGAAATTCATTACTTGTGTAACCCTCAATGGTTCAGGGATACAGCTAGCCGTGGTCTCAAACCTCCTTATGACTCGGAACAACAATTTCCGACTTACCCATCGAATCATGGTAAGAGCGCCTAGCAACATCGCCCCATGATTTCCTAGGTATCACTGATAGTGCCTGCAAGAACCAGTAGGTTTTGTTTAGCGTACAGTACGGTCCCTTCATACATATATCCCGATCGAATCAACAACCATTGGTACATCGAGAGTCGTTCGAGATTTGATAACTATGCAATGCATCTTGAAGATCAAATAGTGACATCGCATGTGCTACTAGGAAACCAAGTAACCTAAAGCACATCATGTACTCTGGACAGAGATTTGTCACACTAATATCTCCTCAGATCGCATAGGATAACCACACTCACAAGCGTGTGGTGAATCCTTGACAACAAAGCATTGACTCCTATATGTGTTGTAACTGTACCCAATCTTGACACCTAATGACCCTCATAGAGTCGGTAAATGAGTCAAAGTACAGTACTAACATATGAGTCTCCATGATGTTTCAAGTAGTAAGGACTAATGGTGTACAACCAAAACCGCGGACTTATCCACTCAATTAATGATAACCAGTTGGAAAGTCCGAATAGGGTAGTTTGATCATCTATCATATGAATATCCATTTGCATGCTTCGAACATCTCCATGTTCTATACCAATGAAACGTGGTACTAGGCATCGCAAATGCTAGTCTCAATCTCGAGCGATCCTTATCCTTATTATCAGACGGCTCAATTGACTAGGAACTGTTTAGAATATACAGTGATTATAAGATGTGTTTCATGATAGTCATTCAATTCTACTATCACATCTTACATGCACTCTAGTATATTCAAGGTCTTTATCTAAACATCGTATAGTACGTCACAACATAATAATATGATAAAAGATAAAGTAAATGCCAATATAAAAGTGTAAATTATATTAAACAAAGATTGTTTACACATAGAGTCACAAAAGCCCTTAGCCACAAGTTGGCTAACCGGGCACCCACTCTTTCATATACATCATTTTTGTTTGGTCAAATATAATTAATTTATTTGTCTGTTTTTTTCTTGATTCCAAACATGTGCTACCGCATATATATGATAGCATCATCGAAATATTGTTGAGTCTTGCAGAGTGAATTCAGATTGTCATTCCACTTTCTTTTCACTCAATATTGCTCGCAATTTATGGTTATTTTTGTTAAGTCTGTCTTACTCATTTTCTCTTGGTTTGGGTCAAACTGGATGTAGCATAGGAAAAATGAAAAAGAATCTTTTTTTTTTCTCTCTTTTTCTTTCCATTTGCTTAGAAATGGTTGATCTCAGAATTTGGTATCGTTTGATCTTTGCTTCAACCCCCTTATTTGATCTAATTTCACTCATGAGAATAACTCATCCTCTATTGTGATCAGGTACGGTGATGGTTTCAGAACACACCTTGGAAGGCCATCGTGGTCTCAAGCAATCTCATCGTGAACAAGACGATTCTACAGAAACATGGGAATCCATTTATACCTTGTTATCCTAAATGTATCACCGAGCTTCTTGGAAAAACTTCGATAATATAGATTAATGGATCTTTGCACAAGAGGGTGCATGCCCTTATTGGTGCTTTCTTGAAATCGCCACAATTTAAAGCTCGAATCACCAGAGACATTGAGAGAGTTGTTCAACACTCCCTATCTTCGTGGTTGCATAAACCTGGACACATTTACCTTCAGGATGAAACAAAAAACGTCCGACCTCTCATAGAAATGATGTCTTAATGCGTGACTATTTCTTATCACTACATTAGTTCATTATTTTTTGGTTTTATTTGGCAGATTACATTTGAAAAATCTCTCTGGAGAAAATAGATGGAAACGAGAAGCCTCCAATTGATGTGATCAATGCTCTACTACATGAGCTCGGAGAATCAGAAGAGACGCAGTAGCATCGACTATCATTCGACTTCATTGGTGGGAACATAATCGAGATGATGATTCTCGGAGAGGAGACTGTGCCCACGACCATGACCCTAGCCGATAAATTCCTTACCGATATTCCTGTTGCCTTAGCCCACTTAGTGGTATGAACACACTCGTTTACTTCTTCATGGTATCGAATTTTTCAAAGGTTTTACTGCTACCATTGTTGGCTTCTTTTGTTATTATCATGTCATTTGATTTTAGTGTACTTGGCTTGTTGATAAGTAATGAGAATGTAGCGTGTTGATATATTACGAGAAGGTTTGTATGAATTCTACGTACCTAAACATTGGTTGTAAATAAATTTTTATTTCGATTGAGTACTTCGATAAATTGCAATACTTCATAATTTTTAGAATTTTAAGTTGTTTCTAAATATTGAATTTGTGATGTTTTTAAAAATATTAAAATATGATTTTTTAAACAAAAGAGATAATATTATTAAGAAGATAAATCCGGTATAATTACATGAAAAATGACAGTAGGATGAGTACAAACCCTTACTACAAGATCAGGCATAGAAACAGTCACCCTAGTTAAAACATGAGCAGCATGATTTGTTGATCTACGAGTAAACACAAACGAACAAGATGAGACTCCTCGGTCTACTTTAGCATTGTTGAGTGCTTCAATTGTGACAAGAGAATCAGATTCCACAATGATAGATGAGAAGTGAAATTTCTTCAACCAGCTGAGAGCTTCTCTAATGGAAAGAACTTCTGCTGTTGTGGGATCCTGATTACCATTAATTCTGCCTTGGGAAGCTGCAAGAACAACCCCATGGTGGTCTCTGATAATGCAACCATATCCAACATAAGGAGGATTTGGAAGAATAATTGCATCAACATTGCATTTGAGCATGTTCTTGGGAGGTTTAGTCCAACTGGTGATATGATTCAACGCATGAGCAGTGTGTTGGAGATTAGTAAAGTAGTGATGAGTAGCATACCATTGAGAATGGAGTTCCAAAGCTGATAGATATATCTTAATGGCAGGAGAACATTTCTTTAACATAAAGCCTTCAAAGTAGGGAGACAAGAAGAAAGCACTTTCCAAAAAAAGTTTCTCACTTTTGCAAGTAGCCGCAACTTCCATATATTAGTCCAACAGATGCTGCTAACAAAACTTGAGGAACCCCGATTATGTAGCTGAGATTTATATCCACTCTTAACCGAATAGATGCCATTATTTTCATTCATCCATAACCATATATCATTATGAGGGAAATTACTTAAAGGTATTGAAAGAATTAAATGTTGATCCCTTACATTAAAGAGAGATTTGATTAGATCTGTATCCCAGATGCCATCAAAAGGCTTTATTAATGCACTAACTTTAACTTGGGATAAATCTGAGATCATATTTGTAGAGACAAATGATGATTAGCATCAGGAAGCCATGGTTCATCCCAAATCTTAACATCACAGCCCATCCCAATACGCAAACAAACCCCTTTTCTGATTATATTTTGAGATTGCATAATACTCCGCCAAACATATATTGGATTCGCTCCAATTTTTTCATTTAGAAAATGACCTTCAGGATAATAACGAGCCTTTATAACACGGGATACAAGAGAATTACAATCAGTCAAGAGTTTCCAGCCTTGTTTAGCTAATAAAGCTAAGTTATACTCGCGGATCTTCTTGGAGCCCATACCACCCTCAGCCTTTGAAGCACATAAATATGCCCAGCTTTTCAATGATCTAAAAAATTGTAATGCATTTACATATATGAAAAAATGACATTTATAAATGTCATTAAAAAATTTTATAGTGTATTTATATATATGAAAATATAAATCTTATAGTGTATTTATATATATGAAAAAATGACATTTATAAATGTCGTTACAAATCTTATGGTAACACTTTTTTTTTTCATTATAACAATTATTCATGACATTAGTGGTGTGACTATTTTTATATTATAGTGACAATAAGAAATGTCACAAGGCTTTAGACGACATCACTATAGAGGACATTTTAACTTAATGTCACTATATCAAAAATGTCAGGATAAATACTATATGATGACACTTTTAAATTTCATTAAAAGCCTTTATTCTTGTAGTGTATCTCAGATAATACGTCTGTACCTCTATCCAGAAAATCAAGCACCCTTACAATTCAGCAGTCCAGGTACTCCAAGTCCAAGCCTATAAGCAATAATTTACATATCACATATAATACTCTAAAAGTCTTAATTAAGCTATTACATACTCCCTAATATCTATATAGATCCAAATCTATATATGCGTCCGTCATCAGCCCACTGATGGCGAATGCCCCACAACTTGGGCATAGCTCCGCTACGACTTTGGAACACCTCCATATCGCCCGACCCTCGACGACTAAGGCTAAAAAGCCTCTAAAAACCATCAAAAACGAGAAGGGAAAGAATTGGAATGAGCAAGAAATGAGACCCCTCGACTCCATATTTATAGGTCGAGATCGGAACGTCCGATCCCTGCGATCGGAGCTTCCGATCTCCTGCATTTTCCACGTATCATGCATTTTCAAAAGTGTCCCTGCCAGCAGTTCAGAACGTCCGATCCCTACTTTGGAACGTCCGATCTCCTCCCATGATGTCATCATGCTGACCTCACACTTGGACACCTGGCTGGGTACGTTCGGAACATCCAAACTCTCGATCGGAGCTTCCGATCCCATATGTGCTTTCGAGCTCAACGTTGCTTCCGAACTCCTTGCAATTCGGTCCATACGAACTTTGGTTCGGAGATTCCGATCTGCTTGAATCCTTGGATCAATCTAAAATTTTCTTAATCATTTTTTCCCATTCTAAACAGTATTGATTGATTAATCATCACAGAATCACTAATTCTTGATTCGGGTCACTACAGTCGCTCAGACCTATGTTTCCTTGTTATATTGTTTGACACAGGGATACGTCGCATTGACGGGGATTGACATTATGGTTGTTCGGACGAGTGTGTTGATGTATCTAGCAGAGTTGACCCCAGATGGTATTACATACTCATTGACGCCTAGACTGAGCAGAAACTGTGATTCCCAGTACCCAGTCATTTTCATGCATCATACTAGGTTTGTATACTCGTACTTTATGTTTTGAGCGTAGTGGCTCACGTCCATGTTGTTTTGTTTCTTGGACACCCCACTCAACGAGGCAGGTTTGCAGGGCAACCATCAGCGAGATCAGTGGTTAGTCGGTGACCAGGGTTGGTAGCAGAGGTCTCTAGTGGTTTCTAGATTAAGTTTCTATTTGGTATATTTTTATCCCTATTGTTTTCAGCTAAGTCTTTTATAACATTGATTGAGTTTAATAATTATTTCTATTACATGCCTAAGAATCTGGTTAGTACATGATCCGCTAGGGTCACGACACATGTGTTCAGTAGCTAGAGATCGGAATCTCCAATGGAGGAGATCAGAAGCTTCAAAGGCAGTTCGGAAGCTCCGAACGTGAGATCAATAGTTACGATCATGGTCTATAAATAGGAGCTGAGAGCTTCATTTGGAAATCACAATTCAGTCTTATATCTCTTGTTTTCTACTATTTTGGAGGGCTTCCAGATGTCATATTGAGGATCAGTCGATAGCAAAGCTCTACCAGGATTGTAGCGGAGTTGTGCTTAGGTTTTGAGGTCATCACATTCAAAGGGCTAACAACAGACGGATGTATAATTCTAGACTCTAATTATCTTTATTAGTCTAGTTAAGGCTTTTAGTAAGCAATAAGTGATATAATCACTACAAGAAAAATGCAAAAAAACAACACTTAAAAGACAACGGTTTTTCAAAAAACCGTTGTCTTTAGACATTTAACAACGGTTTTTACTAAAACCGTTGTCGTTGGACGTATTTTAATAAAAAAAGACAACAGTTTTTAAAAAACCGTTGTCTTATATGTGTCAAAGACAACGGTTTTTTAAAACCGTTGTCTATAAGCGGGTTTTATGACCTAAGACAACGGTTATAATTTACCGTTGTCTATGTGTGTGTTTTTTTTGGAGTTTACGACAACGGTTTTAAAAACCGTTGTCTTTTCTTTTCTTTTTTTAATACACACATACATAACGTTAAGTCTCAACCAAAAAAATTAAAAAGACAAAGAAAGAAAAGCCCAAGCCCTAGCTCTACCCATCGCCCCTTCGACCCACTTAACCAAGTACTACCGTCAAAAAAGAAAAGAAAGAAAACCTAATCCCCAAAATCACCCAGCCCGATTCCGTCTCTTCTCCCTTTGATTTTTCTTCGCCACTGTCGTACGTCATCGGAGATGGTGCGACGTCCACCGGAGAAGGTTGCTTAGTTCGTGGAGATCTCGATTATTGTTGGAATCGCGAGGCTTCAGCTTGGTACTTGCACGACCAAGCTGCTCGATTTTTCTAGTCACAACCCTCTTCAAATTTCCACTCAAATCTTGGTTAGTATCTAATTTTTTTTACCTTGAAATATTAGTGTTAAGTCTTGTGAGGATTTGGACTGCTTGTGAATCGAAATATTTTAATTTATTCATTATTTCTTGTTTGGTTGTGTTCATGGGAAATATTCTCAGATTTTTTACGGCCAATGATGCAAGCCTGCGGCAGATCTAACAAGGATGGATATCATGGTGTCGCCGCCGCCAATGTTGTTGTATCGGCACTGGCTCAGGATTTGTATAGCTTGGAAATGACTTCCTAGGTTACATACAAAATCATAACCTTCTGCAAAATAATTGAATTCAAATCAAATGCATTATATTACCTGTTGAACTTGATTTTTTTGAATTAAAACGCACTATATCACCTGTTGAACTTGATTTCTTGTTTTATTATTTAATTTGTCAATTAAAATTTACTAAATCATGTTCCTTGAGTAATTATTCTGAATCCTACCTGTTTTTGAGAGGCCGGCTTCTCTTCCTTGATCCGTGTTCCATTTTATTATGTGATATGCTTTTGTTGGATTCTGTTTTAAATATGTTGTTTTATGTTACCTTCTAATTCTCAAGTATATCCTTATGAAAAATACGGGAATGTTGGTTCAGAAATCATGTAAGGATTTAGTTCAAGCTGAAACAAGATTTTGAGATAAATTTTCATATGGGCTCGACCTCGTTCTTTCCTTGCTGCTCATTCAATACTATAAATGCCAAAGAATTAATTTCTCAATTGCATCATTTTTTAAAATAATTTTTGTTTTAAATGCCATATGATCTCATCCTTTTGACCATTGATGTAGTTCCTGAATGAGATAGTCACAAACTCCTATAGGGAAAAATGATGCCAAGTTTTTATTTTTCATATTATGTTTCGTCTACATGCTTACAAATGAATGATTGCGATTCTCTTCCTTTACTTTTGACATATTTTCTAGCTAGTATTCTTGGATATTTTGTGAACTCATGACAAAGTGAATTTGTTCGTATATAGGACCATCTTTATTTTTCTTAAACTCTGAGTGAACATTTTATCAAAGTATTGTTCTCTGGTAACCTGTTAGTATCATACTTAAATCTTTACAGCGCTGAACTAGTACTAATTTAGCCTCCAGCAACTCATTACGTTAGGAAAAAACCTTTGGACTAGTACTAATAATATGTTTGACAACTAAAGTTTCTCACATTGATCCATAGTGTGTTGTGCAGTAAAAATATAATTGCACTGCTAATACTTGTAGTGAGGTAACAAATATTATTTCATATATTTCTCCGATATATATTACTGTTCTGAAATTAAAGAGGGGGTTGGATTGATTGTCTAGTGCAGAAACAGAAAAGGGATTGCACATGCAATAGTGAAAGGTGGGTTGGTTATAGCTTTACATCAATCTCATTTTATCTTTCATATTAATTTTCCAACTTGTAGATTGTCTTTATTTGCCCACTTCATTACAATGCTTCGACATTTTTCTCATGTTTTAATTTATGTGCCCATGTATTGTTCATATTATTTTAATTTTATTAAACTTAATTTACAAAGATCTGTATATTATGAAAATTCATCTATTTTTATCTATTCACACGGGAAATAGATTTTATCCATCTCTTCCTTGTTTTCACATATTATTATTTCATACTGAACATCTCTATTGTCTTTCTTAATTTCTCTTATTGGAGGAAACTTTGACTGCATACAAGGAAAAGTTAAATCATAACTCTAAACATAATTGAAGATGCCATTTCATGGTATAACAAAGTCCTTGGCTTCCATATTGAATGTGGTCGTGGTGGGTGTCTCTTATTTCTGCGTATTTATATGTTTCATCTAAAAAAAAAGTGTTTCTATGTCTTGTTCTAATTCTAGGTGTCAAATTCATTTTTACAAAGATCATACCAGAGAACCCAACAAAGAGTGCTCCTTTGTTGTTCGCCATGGAAATGAGATATATACATGTAAATTACACACAATTAGTTTATTTGGCTCTCCTTTGAACAAAATCTTATGATCCTTAAACTTTATTCACTTTTAATTGTAGTGCTTGATTGTGTTCCACCACCGACTGAGACAAAAGAGCTAGTTAGTTTTTCTTTCTTGTGCAAACAGAAAGATATATATAATGTACCTCCGAATAGTGAACCATGGATAAACACTGGTCATACTCAAATACGTCAAATAAACACAGGAAATTAAAACCATTAATAAATAATTTATATGAAATGTTTTGTTGATAAAAATTATCTTAAATTCTGTTGCTTAATGTTTTGAATCATGTATCCAAGGGAAAACAGATTTGGCCTAAAAGTTCTATTGAATTTATTTCGGAAATGCTAAGTCGTATGTTCACTATCTATGGACTTCAGTGAGATGCAAAACTTTTGGGGACTAAATATATGCCTTCCACTTTGGTATATGATTTTTAGTGGGTAAAACCAGAAAGTCATTTATGGGACATCAATTAAGTTGATTTAGATTCATTATCGTTGTTGTTGTTGTTGGTTAATTTCCTCATCTTCTTTGAATCATTTAGCCAAAAAGTTGACGGAGAAATAGAGGCTAGGAAATTATTCATTATGCCTGAGTACTGTGAATCAATTTTTGAACCTATGTGCTTGTTCATGGTTTTCCAGTCAAGTTGTTCGTCAATGGAGAGATAGTTCAACACTCACCTGAGAGAAAGGAGTATAGAACCCGTGCCTTAGAGAGCTCAAGACCAAGCCAACATACAATGATCGAACTCGGTATTAGTGACATTTTGAGCTATTCATATTTGAATTGTCTTTATGGTTTTTGTTTTTTTAATAATTTACAGCTTGGAGATACAAATTAAAAAAAAAAGAGATTGTTGCGACTTTTATGAAAGTTTCGAGTCAAGAAAATATAGTTGAAAAATCAGCACTAGCTCGGGATGCAAACATGTGCTCAAGGAAGGATTCCAAGTTTATCAAGATTAATGCATAGAATTTTTGTTTCCTCTTGTTCATTGAGTTAGAATTCAATTATATTTTATATTTGAATGATGTATAATACTGGAAGATTGTATGTTAAATTTTATTTTTGATTTTTTAGTGATTTATAATATTCAAAATTTGTTTATCAAATTTTATTTTTTTTGTTTTTTTTTTAAAAAAAAGACAACGGTTTTTCAATGTTGTTGTAGGGGGTCTAAAAACTGTTGTTAAAGGAATTTTTGTTAAAAGTCATGCTCAATGACAACAGTTAAAAACCGTTGTCTTTGAAGGAAAAGACAACGGTTTTACAACGGTGAAAAACCGTTGTCTTTTTCTTCAAAGACAACGGTTAAAAACCGTTGTCTTTGAGCGTGACTTTTAACAACAGGGCCTTCAAAAACAGTGTTAAACCCCCTACGACAATGATTTTTAACCGTTGTCTTTAGCCTTTTTTCTTGTAGTGAATGATTATCTGTTATAGGCTTTGACTTGAGTACCTGAGTGCTAGGTTGATTGAGTTGCTTGATTAAAGGTATGGACATATTATCTGAGATATCCTGGTTGAGTATGCATGTTCTATGTTTGCATGGTTTATATGACATGACTTATGTATATTTATTATAACATAGTTATTATGCTGCATGCATTATCATGTTGAGCATTTAACTTGATATTACCAGTAGTGGGGTTGCTCAGTCCAATATATTTTTTATGGTATGGGAGTCACCTACTGATGCGATGATCCAACATGCTACATACCATGACGCCATTTGACTTAGCAGTGTTTTACCGTGATAGATTTTCGGTACCAATTCATTTTTATTAGCATTTATAGCATGTGTATACTCATACTTTCGTACTGAGTCTTGTTAGTTCACGTCCTCGGTTTTTGGTTCCTGACACCCAGTCTACGGGACATGGTTTAGGTTGGACGGACCGGGTGGTAGCGATCGTTGAGCTGCAGCAGTGTTGGATTTGCTCTCTACCAAGTTTATGTTATTTGGATTTTACGAGTATTATTCAATAGGGTTGTATAATATTGATCTACACTTGTTTTCGATATTGGTTATATTCTCGCCGGTAGTTTTGATTGTATCATTTGGGTTTCCACTGATTGTCATTTATTATTGTGCTTTAAGATATTTATGCATGCTTAAGCTCGTTTAGTTGGTGATTTTGGAACGAGTCACTACAGATATGAAGAAAAATAAAAGCAAAACTGTTTTAACCTCTAGCCATTGATGTTGAGCTTGAGACATGAACTGGAAAGATCACTTGAACATCATAAAAAAGAGATCTTTTAAATCTTAATGCAATTTATGAGATGGTATTTTTTTGAATAACTGCATAGATTTAGGGACCTTCTATGCTACTATTTATAAATGTTCTCTAAACATCATAGAGAATTTCAATATTTGGCAAATTTTGATGATATCTGTCCCAGATATGATAATTTAAATATTAAAATATTTATCATCCTAGTTCAAATAATATTATTGATTTACTTTTTTTAAAATATGAGACGTCTCACATATTTATTTTGATGAAATGTGTTGACCATAATTAAATTATTTTATGCACTTTAATAAAATAATCTAACACCTTGCAGAAACATGGACAATCGTCCGTGTAACACCTCAAACTGTTTCATACTAATACAATGGTGATAGCTGTGGTTGTACTCAAATTCAACCAATGCTATACGATCCCCGATTTCCATTTATTTTAACGAGTATAATTATTGGATAAGAGATTGTTGGGTACAATAATTGTCCTTATCAGATAAACAACTCGAAACGTGATGCTTGATTTATGATACAGTTCAAAAGGGTTCGAGTTTCACCAGTACCGCTAGGGATCTAAACGAGCCGAGCCGAGCTTTTGAATGTTTAAGCTCGGTTCATTTATAAACGAGCCGAGCCCGAACTTATTTAACGAATATATTCATGGCTCACGACCTTATTCGAACTTTTATCGATCCTAAAGGAGCTTAATATATTTAAACTATAAATTTAAATATTCATTAAATTAATTAAAAACTAAATTATATATTTTAAAAAAATATAATATTATTATTAAAATTTGTAATTTTATTCTAATAAATTAATTTTTTTAGATTTTTCAATATTTTCCATAAGTAAAGTGTAAATTTATAAATTAAATATCAATACTATTATTTTTTCGTCTAAGAGATGATTTACGAGCTTGTTAACGAGCCTGTTAACGAGCATGTTCACGAGCTAACGAACCGAATATTGTAAAGCTCGAGTTTTGTTCGTTTGCCTTAACGAGCCTCATTAAACGAGCTCGAACGAGCTTTTAACGAGCCGAGACCCGAACTGTTCGCGAACTGTTCGTCTCATTTACATCCCTAAGTACCGCCAGTCATAAATTGACAAGTACACGGTTTTACAACAAAAAAAAATTTAGTCATAATAAAAATGTTAATTGAAGGCTCCTTTTATCACGAATTCTCATAAATATTTTGATATATACTACTTTTCATTGATTGAATCGAGGTTCCTTTTTTCTTTTCATAAAAAGTAGTGACTCGACCCATATATTACATACCCGTCCTTTTCGTAGGTTTAGACGTGCATTACTCAAAGCTCGCCACTAATAATGTCTTTGTAACCGACACTATACATTCAAATCCACCCAAAAAATCACAATTTTTAGTCGGGTTACTAATTTATTTTTTCATATTAAGACCATCTCCAACCCATTACGTTATCTTCGTGTCACACTAACTTCAAAATAGTGTAATTTCTGCACCAAATTCAAAACTCATCTCCAACCCATTAACTCTAAATTTTACACTATAAAGAATATTCTCGAAATATTCTCTATTATTTTATTCACAACAACTAATTTATTCCACAAAATATTTTTAAACACCATAATTAAAATATCAATAATACCTAAAATAATTTCTATATATTAATTAGAAAATTGATGAATTAAAATTTTAAATTAATCTATTTTAGGAGATATTTTTTTTGAAATTCTAAAATTTAATTTCGTTATTTAAATACTTAAACTTCTTAATTAATTGAATATAAATGATTAACTATTAAAAACATTAAAATCACACGTAAAAATAATCTGAATAAATCAAAATGTAAATTTAATTGATTATTGAATAAATTAAAAATGTTAAATAAATAATTAAAAATTTATATAATAATATAATTAAATTATTAATAATAATCTTAATATTTATAATAATAATAATAAATAGAAAAAAAAACAAAAAAAAAAGGGGGAGGGATAGCGTAGCTACAATGTTGCATCAAATTTGATGCAACACTGTAGTAATACGCCAACCCAGCGCCAAAAATAGCGCTGGGTTGAAGCTACAATTCAAGCACCAATTTGGCGTCACTCTCACTTACACAAAATATTTTCTCAGTGTAATGTGTTAGAGGCTTATTTAAGTTTTGATTTATTACTTGGAAAATTAAATAATAATTAAAAAAAATCAACATATATATATATATATCTATTTTTTTTAGATATTATATATATATATCTATGAAAATTTATGAATACAAATTGTGAAATTGTGAAAATTATTATGATATTATTAAAAATGTAGTTGTCTCCAGACTCCACGTGATAATATATTATATACTAGCCGATCGTAGTCTGTTAAGTAATTTTCTTTATATTTTATTTTTCTCTCATAATATATTAATTTCAAAAATTATTTAATACTTATTTTAAAAATTAATTATTTTTTAAAAATATTAATTGATTTTTTAAATTGAAATAGTATGGGAGAAACAAATAAAATAAAAAAAATATTATTATAATATAGTAAAACGATGAAATTAATTAGTTTGATAAAATGGAGAGTGTTTTAGGTAAATCCAAAAGATATATATATATATATATATATAACATCGTAGATAAAATAATTTTCTAAGGTTAATTACGTGTAATTGAAATATTCTCGACCAAAAGGAAAATATTGTCGCAAAAAAGAATGTATGTAATGGAATCAAAGAAATATTATGCCCGATCGGGCATGCCAAAAACACCAGCCCTAGAATATATATATATATATATATATATATATATATATCTTTTTATACAGTGGACACACACTATGAGCATCGGTTCAGACAGTATCATACATTCTTTGTGATACTCACTAAAATTTGATGGTCTGAATCCCACTCAAGACCAAAGCTTCAAGTCTATAGATGGACCTGAAATCAAGCAAATAATGTTAGAGTTGGGGGCCGGGAGGGTGTCCCGACATAGCCCATCCGACGCTCAAGTCAAAGACGTGAACGAATAAGAGAAAGAGGAGCTTGGGCGCCTCTCAAAATGAAAATGAATTGAATTCAAATGGAAAGAGCAAACCCGTATTTATAGGAGGCAAAGTATGAGACCACGAACACTTTGTAGGAGACCACGAGCATGTAGTTCACGCGCCTCTCCTTTAGAGATCGCCCTCCAAAGACAACTCAAGGCACAAAACCAAGCTTACCGCCTTAGAGCTTATCCACCCTAGGGGTCGCCCGCCTTATGGGGCGCCCACCCTGGGGCGAGCCTCTCCTCCACTTCTTTCATATAATCATTCACATCTTCACTCCAAATTGTCATAAGCTTTCAACTTACCTTAGAGATACTCATGTCTAAGTTCCAACTCGACGGGGCTCTCCTTCACCCCTTAGGAGCCAACATACACCTTCTTCCATAATCCACTGATGAGCCAGCCCTACCTCTAAAAGATGAGACTCGAATCTTAGTCTTTGGTTATGGGCCTTAATTGGGCTCAAGCACTTGATGGGCCCACTCATGGGGTATCACCAGTCTCCCCCTCCCAAGTCGAGTTAAATCGCAGGTTCAAAACTCGATTGTGTGAATTTCAAAGTCAAGACCTTTATTTCATGCATTCTTGTTAAGTTAGGCATCTGGGGCTGGCGATTCAAAAATTTCTCTAACAGACCCAAAAAATTCGCGGTGCGACCAATTGACGACTTTCGCGTGATTAGTTGTTTGGGTTGAGAGATCGGGCCAATAGGCCCAATCCCGATACCCACAACTAATCCTTCCGGGGGTGCGGAGGCGGAGCCCCCGCGGTATTGACCTTAGAAATTTTGAAATAATATAAAGGTAAATTATAGTTTGGTGGAACCTTTCACGCATCCCTAGGCCCTTCTCTCACCCTTCAATTTTGAATTTTGGATGGTAGATCTCACCCATCCTTATTCTATAAATACTCAACATTCCCTTCATTCTCATTTTCCTTCTCCTATTTTCACCCCAAGCTCGCCCCCGCTCGCCCCTCGCCACAGCCTCGCCCAGCCCTCGCACCTTCGCCATTTCTCTCGCCACATCCTCGCCCAGCCCTTGCCCCCTCGCCATTTTCCTCACCACATCCTCGCCCATCCCTCGCCCCTTTGCCAATTCCCTCGCCCCCTCGCCACAGCCTCGCCCAGCCCTCGCCCAGCCTCCTCCTCCTCGCCCTCGCCCAGCCCTTGTCCTTGCCACTTCCCTCGCCCTCTCGCTCGCCATCCAGCCTCGCCCTTGCTCAGACCTCGCCCAGCCCTCGCCCAACCTCCTCCTCCTTGCCCTCGCCTCCTCCTCCTCCTCTCCCTCGCCACTTCCCTCACCCCCTCGCTCGCCATCCAACCTCACCCTTGCTCGCCCAGCCCATGCCACAGCTTCGCCCTTGCCTCATCTCATCACCCCAAGAACTCACCCTCTCCACTTTTGTTTCTTGCCTACCACGTGTTTGATAAATTGCTCGGCTCAAGTTTCGTGCTGGATAGCTCTTGCCTCAATTTACTCGGTTTTTTCGCTCGTTCCTTAGCTTTTTGTTTCCGTCAAATTTTCAAATTATTCGGTAAGTATTTCCTCCCCTTTGAAAATTTGATTTTACTTGTGTTCCCTATATTCCCCTCGAAAATCATCTTGAGCTAATGTCTTCCTCCGAATCTTCAATTCTTCACATGATTATGATGAATCTAGTGATTTTGAGGAGAGTAGTGAGACCAAGGAAAGTAGTGAGTCTTGTGAGCCAGAGAAAGTAGAGGAAAACATAGGCCATAGTCGTCCTGGGAAAGAAATTCGTCATGTCCAATGACAAAAAAACATTGAAAATGCCGACATCCTTTAGTTTGGGCACTTGACCTCCACTCTCAAGCCTAGTTCCGAATCCATCCTTAGGGCCTTAGTACACATTCCTGCCTCCCACCATATCTTAATCCCATCCTTGGAAGATCGCCCTTACCTAGCTCCCCCCGGGTATTATACATTCTTCCAGCAGCAGCTAGAGGCGGGTCTTAGGTTCCCTATGCCAGATTTCTTCAAGGATCTTTGTAGTTACTATCAAGTGCACCTCGGCCAGTTGTCACCCAATGCATTCCGCACCATTTGTAGTTTCTCAGTGTTATTCCACTCTTTGGGTCTTCCGATGAATTGCACCACTTTTTCCTACTTCTTGGTCTTGGGTCAATCGAAATAGGGGTCCATTTACGTGGCTTCTCGTTCCAATCCCAAACTTTTTGGCGATGCTCCTAGTCACGTGAAAAGTTGGAAAAAATGTTTCTTTTTCATCAAACCCCCTGAAGAGTGGCAGTGCACCACTGAGTGGTATCCCACCTTTGCTAAGCTTGACCCTCCCGAAAACCTCAAGAAAAACAAAGAATATCGTTGCATGCGAGAGAAATTGGGAGATAGGTGCTTTAGCATTCCTCACCTTTTAACCGAAGATCTCTTATGCCACGCTAACATTAGCCCCGCAGGTGTCGAGTTGGAGGGTGATGTCAGTAACTACTTTACCTTTTAAATTTTATGATGAAAAAGTCATCCACATCTTCTAATATTCTCATGATTTTATATCTTCATCTTTGTAGGGACTAGAGTCATGAATGCCATATTCCTTCGCAAGCTTGAGAAGAAGGAGAAAGTTGGTGGTTCATCGCATGTTCCCAAGAAACAACTGGCTTCAACCGCCTCTAAGCCCAAGAAAGATTCTCAAGCTGAGCCACCCAAGAAAAAACAGGCGAAGGCCCCTGCCACTGTCAAGAAAGATGAAGGTCCCTCATCCCCTACCAAACAGAAGCAAGCTTCGCCTAAGAAAGCCTCCAAGAAGTCCAATTCTCTTACCTCTCCGAAAGTCAATATTTCTCGTGCCCGTGGCAAGGAGAAGATTCCCTCCAGTCCAAGCCCTTCAGTCGAATCCAAAGGAAAACGGAAGATCTCTATGACTTTGATTGCATCTCTCTCCTCTTCAGAAGAAATAGAGTTCAGCCAGCCAGGAAGCCCTCACACGGGTCCGAGCATATACCACTCGTATACCCCAGAGTCAACCATCGTGGGACGTGGTCCCAATCGCATTGTGCATGGTCTCCTATACAATCTTCCATCTACTATTGATGCCGCGTTTCTGAGCTCTCTCGAGTACTTCAACGTCGTCAGTCGCACTTGCAGTAGTATCACAGAAGTAAGCTCCATTTTTTCCTTTTTTAAGTTCCTTATTTATAATCGTGTGCTATAACTTCATTCTCACACTATTCGTATTTGATATTTTTGTTTCAGGGTGCCATATGTTTAGGAGAGTTGGTTGCACGCATCAACTCCTTCAAGAAAATCATTCTCGAAAACTTGAAGAACAAGTCCATCATTGATGGGCTTGCGGCCAAGATTGAGGAGTCACAAAGAGCACGCGACCATGAGCTGCAAGAGTTGAAGGCTCAATCTGACGAGCTACTAATGAAGAAGGAGGAGGAGCTTCAGCAGCTAAAGAGGAGTCATGAGATGGAGATCCAGAAATTGAAGGATGATATGGAGTCTTCCCAAGCTAAGGCACAACAGGAACACCAAGAAAAACTAGCCCGAGAGAGATCATCCTTCAAGGAAGAATTCCTCAAATCCGAGGAGTTCAAAGAGATTTGCGGTCCCAAGGCATTTTGGTATTTGAACGTGGGATTCACGGGTGCCGTGAAGTAGTTCAAGGACAATGGATACTCTGCTCCAGGTGCCTCCACTGATTTCATCAGCCTTAGAGATCTTTTGGCGAGCCTTCCATCTGATATCTAGGCTCATGCTGCTTTATTTATGTTTTGTTATCATCGCCGTGGACGATACGCGCCTTTAGGCAGTTATTTTGTCATGATGAATACTATTTTATCTTCCGTCTTTACTTTTGACATGCAAGTATGACATATATGACTTTTATGTTTCATCATTTTGCGTCGCAATATTCATGGATATATGAACTTCCTCTTCTTGCTTTTCTTGTATGTATAAATTTTTATCCATTTGCAATTGTTAATCTTCACATGGCACACCACATACTACAACATTAATTCTAACCTCCAACCCTCAAACTCATCTACTAGGTTATAACCTTAGTAGGAAAAATATAATTTTCAACCTCCAACCCTCAAGCTTCTCTACTAGGTTATAACCATTGTAGGAAAAATATAATTTTCAACCTCCAACCCTCAAAATCCTCTACTAGGTTTTGACTTTAGTAGGAAAAATATGATTTTCAACCTCCAACACTCAAGCTCCTCTACTAGGTTATCACCTTAGTAGGAAAAATATGATTTTCAACCTCCAACCCTCAAGCTCCTCTACTAGGTTAGAACCTTAGTAGTAAATATATGATTTTTAACCTCCAACCCTCAAGCTCCTCTACTAGGTTAGAACCTTAGTAGAAAAAAGATTTTCAACCTCCAACCCTCAAGCTCCTCTACTAGGTTATAACCTTAGTAGGAAAAATATGATTTTCAACCTCTAACCCTCAAGCTTCTCTACTAGGTTATAATCTTAGTAGAAAAAATATGATTTTCAACCTCCAACCCTCAAGCTCCTCTACTAGGTTATAACCTTAGTAGAAGAAATATACTTTTCAACCTCCAACCCTCAAGCTCCTCTACTAGGTTAGAACCTTAGTAGGAAAAATATGATTTCATGCTCTGGACTACATATGCTTAGAGTTCACATAATCTAGGAACCCATGCAAAGAACCATTCATTTTTATAACAAAACAACACATATTACTTCAAAACTAGAAATTGATTTCATTGAACTTGAAATGCTTACAAAAGCAATAATTCAAAACGAGATACATCAGTAGGTAAATTAAGGATAATATTTTCTAAGATGATAGACGTTCCAGGGCCTCTTCAAAGCTTTCCATGTGTATTCTCCAAGTAGTAAGCTCCCGAGCTAAGCTTCTCAATGACTTTAAAAGGACCATCCCACTTCGGGTCCAATTTCCCTCTTTGCTCCTCTTTCACCTTTTTTAAAACCAAATCACCCAATTGAAAGCTTCTCTGGACAACTTGACGGTTATAAGCTTGAGTCATACAACTTTTGTAGGCTTCCAACCGAATTGCTGTAGCCTCCCTCTTCTCTTCTACCAAATCCAAATCAATAAATCTCCTTTCTCCATTATCTTCATCGTAAAACATGACCCTAGCCGATTCCATCCCGATTTCCACTGGCAACACTGCTTTATTACCATACACCAAGCTGAAGGGAGTTTTCATTGGTTCCTTCTCTAGGTGTAGTTTGATATGCCCACAAGACACTTGGCAACTCATCTACCCAATTCCCTTTTGCTTTCCCAAGTCTAGTCTTTAAGCCTTGCAGCAATGATCTGTTTATCACCTCCGCTTGCCCATTACTTTGAGGGTAAGCCACAGATGTGAAAGCTTGCTGAATTTTCATCTCCTTACACCACACTTGAACCTTAGCTCCTTGAAACTGTCTCCCATTATCGGATATCAGCCTCCTAGGTACCCCATAGCTACAGACTATATTCTTCCACAAAAATTTCAACACATCTCCTTCAGTGATCCTAGCCAAAGGCTTAGCTTCTACCCACTTCGAGAAATAATCAACCGCCACCAATAAAAACTTCTTCTGAGCAGAGGCTACGAGAAAAGGACCCACAATATCCATACCCCATTGATCAAAGGGGCAAGAAGAGACAATAGCTTTCATCAGCTTCGCGGGCTGATGTTGCAATCGAGCATGTCGTTGGCACCTATCACAGGATGTGACCAACTATTGAGCACTTCCCAAGACGTTAGGCCAACAATATCCCCCCAACAAGACCTTTCTTTCCAAAGCATGAGCTCCAAAGTGATTCCCACAACACCCTTCATGTACTTCTCTAAGTACATAATCAGCCTCTTGATAACTTAAGCACCGAAGGAGAGGTCCCGCGAATGACCTCCTATATAGCACTTCCTCAATCAATACATATCTTGAACTCTTTAACTTCAACCTTCGAGCTTCCCTAGGGTCCTCGGGCATCTTTCCCCACTTCAAATAATTAATTATAACGACCCTCCAATCCTCCTCCGCGAGTTCAGGTATAACCGGACTTATATGAGGTTTGAGCTCCACTTGAAATACCACATCTCTAGTTTTCCAACTCCCCATAGAACCACCCATCTTCGCCAAAGCATCTGCTCTCTCATTTACCCTTCTAGGTATCTGTTCGAAGACCACCTCCGCAAATTGTTCTTTTGCCCTATCCACTTCTCGAGCATACTCAATAAGCTTTTCATTCTTCACATCATATGCCCCTTTAATTTTTTGTGCCACAAATTGTGAATCGGAAAAGACATGTATCCGTATAGCTCCCATATTTCTAGCCGCTTGAAGTACAACTAAGACGGGTTTGTATTCAGCTTCATTGTTAGATGCCTTGAAATCTAATTTCACTGCCAATTTCACCTCCTCACCTGTAGGAGAGATCAACACCACCCTTACTCCACTTCCTTCCATAGATGAAGAACCATCAAAAAATACCTTCCACATATCCTCACTTTCCAAATGAATTGTTTCGGTTAAGAAGTCAGCCAAAGACTGCGCTTTAATAGCAGTTCTTGGCTCATATTGTATATCATACTCTCCTAACTCAGTAACCCATTTCACCAACCGTCCTGACATGTCTGGGTGAGTTAAAATCCTTCCTAGAGGGCTGTTTGTAAGCACCACAATAGGATGAGATGGGAAATATGGCCTCAAACATCTTGCCGTCATCACCAATGCCAAAACCAACTTCTCCAACCCCGAATACCTCAACTTAGCCCCTTTAAGGACATGAGACACATAATAAACAGGCTTTTGTGTTGAACCTTTTTTTTTAACAAGAACTGAACTCACGGCTCCCTCTGAAGATGATAGATACACCCACAATCCTTCTCCAACCATCGGCTTGCCCAACACAGGTAACTCAGCCAAATACTTCTTCAATTCTCCAAAAGCCTTCTCACAATCCTCACCCATTCAAACTTCTTGCCTTTCCGTAAGGTACGGAAAAAGGGCAGGCTACGATGAGCAGACCGAGAAATGAATCGTGCCAAGGCTGTGATTCTCCCGATCAATTGTTGGACCTCTTTCGGGCCCTGAGGAGACGTCATATTTTGTATAGCTTGAACCTTATCCGGATTAGCCTCAATCCCACGCTCAGTTACCATGTATCCCAATAATTTTCCACGCTTAACTCCGAACATACACTTTTGAGGGTTCAACTTCAATCCATAAGACCTTAGGGTATAAAGTGTTTCCACCAAGTCATCGATGAGGCCAATTGCATCTTTTGATTTTACCATGATATCATCCACGTACACCTCCACATTTCTCCCTATTTGCTTGGAAAACACTTTGTCCATCAAGCGCTGGTACATAGCCCCAGCATTTTTAAGCCCAAAGGGCATGACCACATAGCAAAAAGTTCCCTCAGAAGTGATAAAGCTTACCTTATCTTGATCTTCCTTAGCTAAAGGGATTTGATGGTACCCTTGGTAAGCATCCATTAGACATAAGTATTGATGGCCGGCCGTAGAATCCACCAATTGATCTATTCGAGGCAATGGATACCAATCTTTTGGACATGCCTTATTGAGGTCCCTAAAATCCACACACATCCTCCATCTATCCGAGCTCTTGGGTACTAACACAACATTCTACAGCCAAGTAGGAAATTGCACCTCTCGAATATGCCCAGTCTTAAGCTATTCCTCTATTTCCTCTTTTATCACTTTATCTTTGTCGGGTCCAAAATGCCTCTTCTTTTGCTTTACGGGTCGAACTCCGGATAAGATATTTAACTTATGCTCCATAACCGCTGGTTTTATACCTCTAAGCTCTTGAACTGACCAAGCGAATACATCAAGGTTAGCCTTTGTGGGGCCTCGGGTTGCTAATCTCAAATCTTAAGGGCAATTAATGAATAAGCAATCAGCAAGCATCCGAAGCTGTAACAAACAAAAATATTTTTTTTTTTTTAAAATAGGCTGCGCTCGGGCGCGCCCTGCCCATTTCAAGGCAGAACTTTCTGCCCCGGGCTGCGCTCGGGCTGCTGTTTTCTGCAGCTCGAGCACGGCCCTGGGAAGATTCTTTCCCACATTTGACAGCTCCAAAACTTGGCAATTGACAGCTCCAAAACTTGTTTCCTTTAATGTAAACACAAATTTATACATCTAAAAAGTCTCAAGCAAGTATACATGCATTTTATTACATCAACCAATTCGCTAAAGAAACGATAACGATAACGACACAAACTATCTCAAATTTTATACATGTATTCCAAAACCAACAAGTTCTAAAGTTCCTAGCTTCTAACATTCAAAACATCATCTACAACCCGAGCCCTCACGTGCTAGACTCTCTCCCAGCTGTCAATGACGTCGATGATCAGCTCCTGCCCTCTCTGTTGTCATGCACACATACAAAACAACAACAGCCGGATAAACTCCGGTGAGATATAATTCTCAGTATAACCAACATATCGAAAGCGTTAAATAAATCATAACGACTCTATTTAAAACTCAACTCAACAAATAGAGTACTCAACGCTTTAAAGACGAATTGATTCACATAACTTCGAAGCCATCAAGATTCATAAATGATCTTGACATGGATATCCATCTAACGAGTTCGTAACCGACTCGCAAATAAGGTTAACAACAACCTTGGCATAGAATCAATTCAATATAACATCATATCAACTCGAATATAAAGATCCACTACCTGAGATGGATCGACAACACCACAATTAATTCAAAACATAAACAAGTATGTGATTTTTGCGGGCCAACTCAAAGATAATTGTTCTTGAGTTTCAAAGTCCCTACTTCGCGATGTCGTCATTATACCTTCGTTTATCTCGGTTCTGAACTCTTAAAATCTGCGAGATATAATCAAAATACATATATCAAACTTCATATCAATCTATCATTTCAGAAACGAGTCAAAACCATCAAGAATTCATCAATCAATCGCATTTCAAACCTCAATTCTTTCTTCGTTCGTTCAAAGTCGGCGTCTTGTGTTGTTGGCCTTCCAAACTTGACTGAAACTGAACAATAAAAATACTATAACATTGATAACAACTTCAACTCAGAATTCGGCTATCAAAACAGTTCCAAAACTCGATTAAACAACGTAGCGATTCAAAATCGGTAACCGACGTAATTCCCGACATCGAAACTTGTAACTTAACTCATATATCAGCATATATCTTATAAAACTCAGCCATGCAACAACATATCAGCAGCTATACTTGTCAAGATACATGTTACAAATCATAATCAATCCCTTCAAGCATTCAACTTTGATCCGGTGTCGAAACTAGACGCAATACAAATTGCAAAACATGATCGAAAACTCAATATCTGATATCTGTCAATTTTCGAAATTTAAACCATGCTAAAATATATAAAATCTTACACCAAATCGAAGCCCTTGTCGTAAGGATTCCAGAACACTTTTCGGAATTGAAATCGGACAACCGGTTCAAAAGTTACGGCAAATCGAAAATCAAACTTTCAAAGAAAAGAGGAAGAATGAAACTCTGCTCTTGGTTTCGAAAGTTTTCTGAACAAAATCATGCTTACACGTTGCATAAGCTGAGTAAGCTAATAAAATCTGATAACTTTCAATAAAATTGCACTTTAGTCCCTCAATTCTTCAATAATTGCGATTTAGTCCTCGGCCCCTATTTTAATTCAATTTCAATCCTAAATAATTTAAGAATATTAGAATTTAAATCAAAACTCTAAATATTCCCAAATTAAATATACTCGGATTAAAATTACATAAATTTGGATTAATCTCTAATTAATCCCGGGCCTTACATTTCTCCCCCACTAAGACATGAGTTCGTCCTCGAATTCATAAACAGTATAGATATGCAGTCCGCATGCTCATAAGAATAAAGAATAACTGAAAACTGAATAAGAACTCACATCAATGAAATAAGTAAGGAAATCGTTGCTTCATATCTTCTTCGACTTCCCAGGTTGCTTCTTCAACTCCGTGTCGACTCCATTGAATCTTCACCAATGGAATGGTCTTCGTTCGGAGTTGCTTCGTCTTTCTATCAAGAACTTGAATAGGTTGCTCGACATAACTAAGAGTGTCATCCAATTCAGCTTCATCGGAGTGAATCACATGAGATGCATCAGATATGTACTTCCTCAACATCGATACATGAAAGACATCATGTATTCCAGATAAAGACATAGGAAGAGCGAGTCGATAAGCTAAATTGCCTATCTTCTCGAGAATCTCATACGGCCCAATATACCTCGGAGATAATTTCCCTCGTTTACCAATTCGAACGGTGCCTCTGAACGGTGAAATCTTCAGGAACACTCTATCTCCTTGATCAAAAGATAATGGCCGTCATCGTACATTCGCATATCTGGTCTGTCTGTGCTGTGCTGTTCTCATTCTCTGCTGTATCAGTTTTACCTTTTTAGTCATCTGTCTGATCATATCTGGCCCTAACTCAGGTACCTCAGAAACATCATCCCAATACAAAGGTGATCGATACTTCTTCCCATATAATGCTTCGAATGGTGCCATCTCTATACTCGTTTGATAACTGTTGTTATAAGAAAATTCCACAAGTGGTATAGAATTTTGCCATATACACCAAAATCAAGTACTACAGCTCTAAGCATATCCTCAAGCGTCTGAATTGTTCATTCAGATTGACCGTCGGTTTGAGGATGGTAAGCAGTACTGAAATGTAAACGCGTACCTAGAGCTTCCTGTAGGCTATGCCAAAAGTGCGAGGTAAACCTCAGATCTCGGTCAGATACAATCGACTTTGGCACACCATGAAGTCTTACCACTTCTCGAATATAGAGATCCGCCATTTGATCATGACGATAAGTCATTCGATAAGGAATAAAGCACGCAGATTTCGTCAACCTGTCGATGATCACCCAAACAGCATCGCATCCTCGAGATGATCATGGCAACTTCGTTACAAAGTCCATGGAAATGTGATCTCATTTCCATTCAGGAATTGATAAACTCTGTAATAAGTCACCCGGTTTCTTTCTTTCAGCCTTCACCTGTTGGCAATTCAAACATTTGGATACAAATTCAGTCACATCAGACTTCATTTGTTTCCACCAGTACTGACTCTTCAAGTCGTTGTACATCTTTCTACCTCCAGGGTGAACACTAAAGCGACTACAATGGGCTTCTTTCAAAATATTCTGTCTCAAGTCTGCAATATTGGGAACAACTATTCGGTTATTCACATACAAGATATCATCGTCACTAAGCTTGTACTCAGACTGATGTCCTGATCTGATCATTTCAATCGATTTCTGTACATTCTGATCAGCTTTCTGTGCTTCTTTGATACGAATCAACAAATCTGGCTCAGCACTGATTGCATAAACTCTCATAGACCTTCTATCTGTCTCAAATACATATCCAGAAACACAACAATTCTCAATCAAATTAGATACACCAACCGTAGATAAAGATAGAGCACATACTTTTCTACTCAGGGCATCTGCTGCTGCGTTAGACTTTCCCGGATAATATTTGATTTCACAATCAAAATCCTTCAATAAATCAAGCCATCGTCGTTGTCTCATGTTCAATTCAGATTGTGAGAATAGATACTTCAGACTTTTATGATCAGAAAAGATTTTAAACTTCTCGCCGTATAAATAATGTCTCCAGATCTTCAATGCAAAAACGATAGCAGCCAATTCAAGATCATGAATCGGATACCTAACCTCAAGTGGTTTCAGTTGTCGAGAAGCATAAGCAACAACATGTCCTTTCTGCATTAAAATACATCCCAAACCCTGGTGATAAGCATCACAATAAACAATAAAATCACCAGTACCTTAGGGATTGTCAACATAGGCGCAGTAGTCAATCTCTTTTTCAGTTCAACGAAACTCCTTTCACATGCCTCAGACCAAACAAATGGTGCATTCTTCTGTGTAAGCTGTGTAATAGGCTTCGCTATAAATGAAAAATCTCGAATGAATCGACGATAATAACTAGCTAAGCCCATAAAACTTTGAATTTCTAGCACAAACGTCGGTCTTTGCCAACTGATCACAGCTTCTACTTTGCTTGGATCCACTGATATACCATCTCCTGAAATTATATGGCCAAGAAACACGACTCGCTGCAACCAAAACTCACATTTGGATAACTTGGCATATAATTTTTCTTCTCGTAATGTTCTCAATACAATTCGGAGATGATCAGCATGTTCACACATATTCTTAGAATAAATCAAGATATCATCGATAAATATGATCACAAAATCATCTAGATATCTTTGAAATACTCTATTCATCAATCCCATAAAAACTGCTGGTGCATTCGTTAGACCAAAAGGCATGACTATGAATTCATAATGGCCATACCTGGTTCTAAATGCAGTCTTCGGAATATCTTCGTCTCTAACCCTCAGTTGATGATATCCGAATCGCAAATCAATCTTCGAATATACTGACGATCCCTGCAATTGATCAAATAAATCATCGATACGAGGTAAAGGATAACGATTCTTTACCGTTGCTTTGTTCAATTGCCGGTAGTCAATACATAGTCTCATCGATCCATCCTTCTTTCTAGCAAACAATACCGGAGCACCCCAAGGAGAGAGGCTCGGTCTGATATAACCCTTGGCCAACAAATCTTCGAGTTGGTCTTTCAGTTCTTTCAATTCAATCGGTGCCATACGGTAAGGTGCTTTTGATATCGGCTGTGTACCTGGCATCAATTCAATACCGAAATCTACCTTTCTGTATGGTGGCAATCCTGGAATCTCGTCAGGGAATACATCTGCAAACTCACTCACCACCGGTATATCAGTCAATGTCGGACTAGTCTTCAGTATATCAACTGCATAAATAAGGAATCCTTCTGCTCCTTTCTGTAACAACTCAGTCATAGCAAGAACAGATATCAATGGAATTTTAGATCTTGATCCCTTACCATAAAATTTCCATTCATCAGCCATATCAGGTCTGAACTTCACAATCTTATGAAAACAGTCTACTGTAGCTCTGTACTTGGTTAGCATATCAATATCGATTATGCAATCAAAATCAGACAAACCGAGTACAATACAAACTAGCTCAATCTCATGCCCCTCACACTGTAATATACAATTTCGTGCAGACTTCACTGATACAATACCTCGACCCAGAGGTGATGAAATAGATACAACAGTAGCTAAGGGCTCAACAGGTAATGAATGCAATGCAACAAACTGCTCAGACATAAAAGTATGTGACACACCAGTATCAAATAAGACATAAGCAGGATAACCATAAAGAGAACAGTTACCTACAATCACATCATTTGGTGCCGCTTGTGCTTGCTCCTCAGTCAATGCAAACACCCTTGCTTGTTGCCTTGGAGGTTGATTCACCGTCTGACCTCCTCCTCTATTCGGTGCTGCAGGCTGTGGTTGAAAAGAGTGAACTGAAGATGTAGATTGACTCACCGGTCTAGATGCTCCTGCACCCTGTGCACCTTCAGATCCTCGTTGTGGACACACTCTTGCAAAGTGTCCCATCTTGTTGCAAATGTGGCAGCTTCCAAACACACCTCGGCATTGTTCATCAGTATGGCGACCTCCACATTTGGTGCAATATACATCAGACTTCTGTCCAGCTCTAGACTGTCGGGATCCACTAGAACTAGAAGAGCTACCACCACCTGATCTCTTGAACTGTTTGCTCTTACCCTTGAAGAAATTTTTCTTTCCACTGCTGCTACCTCCAGCTTCAAATCAAGGTGGTTGTGGAATCTGTTGCTGTTCTTGTGGTTGTCTCACTGGCTGTGGCACAAACTGTGCTCCTCGTTGTTTTAGTATCCCTGCTTCTGCACCCTTTGCTCGATTCAGAGCATCAGCAAAGGTATTCGGTCTTCCCGAATTCACCAGTGTAAACACATCAGGATTCAAGCCATTGATAAATTGATCGGCTTGAGCTTCGTCACTAACAGCGATATGTGGTGCAAACTTCAACAAGCTAGTGAATTTGGCAACATATTCTTCAATATTCAACTGTCCCTGTTGCAAACTTGCAAATTCTGCTCCTTTGTCCTTGTGATAAGACACAGGAAAGAAACGCTGATAGAAAGCAGTTCGAAATACAGACCAGGTAATAACAGTACCTTGGTTTTCCAGTGCTCTCTTCGTCGCTATCCACCAACTCTTGGCAAGGCCATGCAGTTGATGAATTATCAGTCTCACACGACGATCATCTGTATAATCAATGGACTCAAATAACTGCTCAATATCTTCCAGTCAGTTCTCACACTCTATAGCATTCTCTGTTCCTTGCAACTTCGGTGGTTTGAATGATTGGAATTGTTTCAAAAGTTTCTCCATCGGATTCGCATCACTGAAAAAATCAGTAGACGTACTACCCTGTCCATGTTCAGACACTATCACTGGGACCTGTGCAGCATTTGTCCGTTCAGGCTGATTCGTAGCCAATGTCTGCCTAACTCTCGGTGCTGGTCGGGGAGGCATATCTGATAATCAAACAGATTAGTGTACAGTTCATCATATCATAACACATTTCTGTTTCAGTTCCTCAATGCCTTCTCAAAAGATCGAATCTGATTCAGTCGTATTATTACATGCTTCCAATAATATCAGATGACGGATAGCATGAAATTCTTAAAGCTGTAAATCAAGTCAGGTAATAAAAATGCTTCAAGAATACTTAAATCAGAATAAAAGACTCGATCTACCCCACTCATCTATTCTTAGTCCGAGAAACTTAAGGCTCTGATACCACCTGTTGTGGGGCCTCGGGTTGCTAATCTCAAATCTTAAGGGCAATTAATGAATAAGCAATCACCAAGCATCCGAAGCTGTAACAAACGAATTTTTTTTTTTTTTTTAAATAGGCTGCGCTCGAGCGGCTGAAAAGCGCCGCTCGGGCGCGCCCTGCCCATTTCAAGGCAGAACTTTCTGCCCCGGGCTGCGCTCGGGCTGCTGTTTTCTGCAGCTCGAGCACGGCCCTGGGCAGATTCTTGCCCACATTTGACAGCTCCAAAACTTGGCAATTGACAGCTCCAAAACTTGTTTCCTTTAATGTAAACACAAATTTATACATCTAACAAAGTCTCAAGCAAGTATACATGCATTTTATTATATCAACCAAGTCGCTAAAGAAACGATAACGATAATGACACAAACTATCTCAAGTTTTATACATGTATTCCAAAACCAACAAGTTCTAAAGTTCCTAGCTTCTAACATTCAAAACATTATCTACAACCCGAGCCCTCACGTGCTAGACTCTCTCCCAGCTGTCAATGACGTCGATGATCAGCTCCTGCCCTCTCTGTTGTCATGCACACATACAAAACAAGACAACAGCCGGATAAACTCCGGTGAGATATAATTCTCAGTATAACCAACATATCGAAAGCGTTAAATAAATCATAACGACTCTATTTAAAACTCAACTCAACAAATATAGTACTCAACGCTTTAAAGACGAATTGATTCACATAACTTCAAAGCCATCAAGATTCATATATGATCTTGACATGAATATCCATCTAACGAGTTCGTAACCGACTCGCAAATAAGGTTAACAGCAACCTTGGCATAGAATCAATTCAATATAACATCATATCAACTCGAATATAAAGATCCACTACCTGAGATGGATCGACAACACCACAATTAATTCAAAACATAAACAAGTATGTGATTTTTGCGGGCCAACTCAAAGATAATTGTTCTTGAGTTTCAATGCCCCTATTTCGCGATGTCGTCATTATACCTTCGTTTATCTCGGTTCTGAACTCTTCAAATCTGCGAGATATAATCAAAATACATATATCAAACTTCATACCAATCTATCATTTCAGAAACGAGTCAAAACCATCAAGAATTCATCAATCAATCGCATTTCAAACCTCAATTCTTTCTTCGTTCGTTCAAAGTCGGCGTCTCGTGTTGTTGGCCTTCCAAACTTGACTGAAACTGAACAATAAAAATACTATAACATTGATAACATCTCAATAACAACTTCAACTCAGAATTCGGCTATCAAAACAGTTCCAAAACTCGATTAAACAACGTAGCGATTCAAAATCGATAACCGACGTAATTCCCGACTTCGAAACTTGTAACTCAACTCATATATCAGCATATATCTTATAAAACTCAGCCATACAACAACATATCAGCAGCTCTACTTGTCAAGATACATGCTACAAATCATAATCAATCCCTTCAAGCATTCAACTTTGATCCGGTGTCGAAACTAGATGCAATACAAATTGCAAAACATGATCGAAAACTCAATATCTGATATCTGTAAATTTTCGAAATTCAAACCATGCTAAAAGATATAAAATCTTACACCAAATCGAAGCCCTTGTCATAAGGATTCCAGAACACTTTTCGAAATTGAAATCGGACAACCGGTTCAAAAGTTACGGCAAATCGAAAATCAAACTTTCAAAGAAAAGAGGAAGAACGAAACTCTGCTCTTGGTTTCGAAAGTTTTCTGAACAAAATCATGCTTACACGTTGCATAAGCTGAGTAAGCTAATAAAATCTGATAACTTTCAATAAAATTGCACTTTAGTCCCTCAATTCTTCAATAATTGCGATTTAGTCCTCGGCCCCTATTTTAATTCAATTTCAATCCTAAATAATTTAAGAATATTAGAATTTAAATCAAAACTCTAAATATTCCCAAATTAAATATACTCGGATTAAAATTACATAAATTCGGATTAATCTCTAATTAATCCCGGGCCTTACAGCCTTCAAGCAAATAATGAGTTTTTCCTTGGCCTCTGTCTCCAAATCAGCAGCAATCTTAAGCTTCTCACCTCTAGCCCCCAGTTCCACTACTTCAGGTTTCTCCTCTTTCAGTATTTGAACCTCTTTCTTAGCCACTGTTAACATAGCCCCACCCCTCCGTATCATGCTAACTTCCACCCGTGTCTTTTTCCCTTCTTTGCGCACCACTCCATTATAAAATTGGTGTGCCACTTTCTGATCCCCACGCAACATCCCAACTTCTCTTCCTACGGGAAACTAGAGCTTTTAATGATACGTAGAAGCCACAGCTCTAAAATCCTTCATAGCTGGACGACCCAGAATCCTATTCTATGAGGAAGGAGCATCTACCACCGTGAAGCTCACCATCTTGGTGACCCGTCAAGGGTCATTTTCCATGGATACTGGGAGGAAAATAAGACCCAACGGTCAAATAGCATGGCCTGTGAATCCATACAAAGGTGTTGAGATAGGCTACAATTCAAATCATTCCATTTTCATTTGATCCAACGTCCCTTTGAACAACACATTCACTGAACTCCCACTGTCAACAAATATCCTCGCCACATCATAATTTGCGATTGTGGCCGTGACCACCAAAGCATCATTATGCGGATCCACAATACCACGTCTTCGGGTCCAAAACTAATTATGGGATCTTGAGGTAAATTCAACTCCTTAGATATTTCAAAGTTCTCCATCCTCCTTCCATGCACTTTACGCGCCCATCCGGAATCACCATCGGTAGCGCCTCCTGAAATCATATGAATCATACCTCTGGTAGGGTTATTAGCCTCATCCACCCTCCTTCTTTGGTCAAGTCCTTGAGGAGGAACTTGACCCTCCATCTATATTCTCGGCACCTCCGTTCTTGGATTCACCCAAGTAGGACCCTTACCTCGCCACGAAGGTGATTGAAATTCCTGACTGCTTCTTGGGGGAGTTCTCTCCCTCCTCATAGGTGGAAGGAACTTAGAGCCTTCATCAACCCTTTGCGAACTTCCTTGCCTCCTTCTTCCTTCATCTACCCCCATCACCTTGTCCCTATTTGGAGCCAAGGGGACATAAGGTGAAAACTGCCTCTTACCTCGAGCTCGATCATCCTCCTTCTCTCCCACCCCTCGTTTTCTGCCTCCCTTATCCGCCCCCTCCACGGTACTACCCATTGGCCTATATTCAGTCGTCATGTACCTTTGAGCATCCTCTAAATTCCCATACTTCTCCGCTCATGCCAAAAGATTATCGTAACTTTATGGAGGCTTCTTAACTAGAGACTTGAAGAATTCACCTCCTTTCAACCCTTGGGTAAGGGCCCTGATCAATATATCAGGAGTAGCAGTAGGAACTTCCAAAGCTGCACCATTAAAGCGTTGGATAAATTCCCTTAAAGTTTCCTGATCCTGTTGCTTTATCACAAAGAAACTCAAGTAGTTCTTTTGGTATTTCTTGCTACAAGAAAACTGATGCATAAAGGCCACACGAAAATCCCCACACGAAAATCCTCAAAAGACCTTATGGACTCGGGCTTCAAGATGTTGAACCATTGATGGGCGGACTTTACCAGCGTGCCCAAGAATACTCGACACACTATACCGTCAGAGTATTGGTGCAATAGGGCGGTGGTCTCAAACCTTCCCATATGTTCCTCCGGGTCCGTACTTCCATCATATTCTCCCACGCTAGGCTTTTTGAAACTAGCTAGAAGTTCTTCCTCCAAAATTGCGAGGGAAAATGGAGTTTCTTTCTTAACAGCTGAACCCTTGCTCCCAAGTTTTTGTCTCAACATCCTTATCTTCTTCCACATTTCCTTCTTCTCTTGGTCATCCATGCCCGGAGGGGGTAGGGTTCCCCCTACCCGACTCCGCTGACCCATTTCATCCTTTCCTGGCACTTGCACTTGCTCTTGTTCTTGCTCTAGCTCTAGCTCTTGCTCTTGCTCTTGCTCTTGCTCTTGCTCTTGGCCTTGCGAGACTTCCTGATTTTTCTTCAAGGCCTCTCCCACAACCTTAGTAATAAATTGGCCCAACTCTTCCAAGGTCATACTTCCCACCGTATTCCTAAGGGGAGGCTCCTCCATCATCGGCTCTAGGCGAGATGAGGTGGTATGAGCTCTTCTACTCCCTCTCCTTCCAACCATCTCTATGTCTCAACTCAAACTTCCCACAGACGGCGCCATGTGATACTCACTAAAATTTGATGGTCCGGATTCCACTCAAGCCCAAAGTTTCAAGTCTAGAGATGAACCTGAAATCAAACAAATAATGTTAGAGGGCGGGAGGGTGTCCCGGCGTAGCCCCTCCGACGCTCAAGTCATAGACATGAACGAATAAGAGAAAGAGGAGCTTGGGTGCCCCTCAAAATGAAAATGAATTGAATTCAAATCGAAAGAGCAAACCCGTATTTATAGGAGGCAAAGTAGGGGACCACAAACACTTTGTAGGGGACCACGAGCGTGAAACGACCCTAACCTCTAAACTTAATTAAATAATAAATAAAATACGGATTTATAAAAATTTGTCATGACTTGTTTGAAAATACAATATCCCACATGTCTCAACTCAGTAGTTTAGAATAGAACGGGCGTTAAAAAGGAAAGAAAATACGATAATCATAAACTTCAGATAGTAAGAACAAACTCAAACAACAGAGTAATAAAGAGTTAACAAAATACATGTCACAAAGCCAAATGCAGGGAACCTCCCTTCTAACTACTATAAAAAGTAAATGTACTCAATTTCTTATTACAATAAACTTAAACGTGGAAACTGAAGGAAGCAACGGTCATGGGTGTGCACCGCCGAAGACCTCAACCCTGAAGACCCTGCCCCTCGGCCTCAACCTCGAACTCACCTGCACCAAGCAAGCATAGTGAGTCTAAAGACTCAACAAGTATAACTAAGTAATAACAAGAGTTAAAAATACCTGCGGAAATACTTAAAGTACTGTACATATATTACTTTGAAAATTGCACTGAAAAGCTGTATGATAAAAGATGATGAGACTGACTGAACGCAATGAACTCATGCAAACTCACACTTTGCAACTTGGAACTTTCTTAGACTTTTCTTGAAATTTTCCTTAACTTATCTTTTCTTTTCTGTGAATTTAGATCCTCGATTATGACTATGATTTTGATGATCAATGGCTGCAGTATACTATGCCTGCAAGGACACCGAGATCATTCTCTTCGCCACATTGCCCTTTTTTCATTCTTTTTTGTAGGGGAGCCGAGATGAATCTCGGCCGCTTACTACACGTCTCATTTGGTAGGAGAGCTGGGATGTCTCCCAGCCTCTTACTACACGTCTCATTTTGGCAAGTGAGCCGAGGCATCCCCCGACCGACATTGTACGTATAAGTCACAACCAACTCACTTCATTCATTAACTTTAACTTTTCTTTGACTTGAAACTTTTAACTTTACTTGAGAAGCAAAAGAAATGCTTCAACTTGCCCAAAATTTTATCAACTCGAAGACAAGAACTCACACACACGAGTATTCAACTTTAGAGAATGAAACCCAACTAAAAAAATATGGATATTAGGTGAGTGAGTGGCTGCCCCTAAGTTGGTTACCCAACTTAGACTCTATTTTTCCTCAAACATGACTTAACCCAAGCAATAAATCCAAAAAGCCCTTAACTCGATCTTACCTTAACCAAATTTGATCCCGCTTGAACCGACACTCTCCACGCACTTCAAACTATCCCAAGGACTAGGTTATGACCTCCAAAGACCACTCAAGCAACCCGATCAAAACAGATTTCCAGGCAGCTCTCAAACCTGTCAAAATTCTGCACTAGACACCGCGACTTGAGAAATTCTTAACTTGAGCAAAACTAAATCTATTCGCTCCCAAATTGAACCAACATGACCACAACATCCTAAAATTGACCTAGGACCAGTCCTCACCCATCCATAGTGATAGGTTCATAATATTTATATTTTTAGTGTCATATTTCTCGGGTTTTTATCTTTTGCATATGTTAATTGGTGCATTTTTGTTGTGTTTTGTAGTTGGAGGAATTTTGATGATCTTAGACAAAATTTGGGCTAAAAAAGTTGAATTCTATCACATTTGGAGTTTCCAAGAGAAATTTTAAGGAATTGAGCAAACTAGAAGAGGATCTGGAGCAAGGCGTGGGCGTGCTGTGTTACTACTGTCTGGTGGGAGATTGAAGATTTCAGAATTTGAGAAGAAAATACCATATTTTAGGAATTCTAAATATGGTATTTAATATATGGAAGACTTTTGAAGAAAAGATTTTCTTCTAGATAAATAAAGATAGTTGGAGATTTTCTATTTAAAAACAATATCTCTACATTATTCTTTTTAGTTAGACTTTATCTCTTTTTGATTTTTTGGGATTTTATTTTTTTTCCTTTTTTCTTAGTTTTACACGTTAGTTTAGGGATAGAGAGAATTACAGATTTCTGTTCCTGCGTTCTACACTTTCTGCACGGCAAAAGACAGTGAATATTTTCTTCTTCTTTTCTTCTACATAATTTCTAGGTTTAATGTTTTGTATTTTTTTAGAAATTATGAAGCCAACTATGCTTGGCTAAGTTTTTAATTCTGATTCAAGGATATTTTCCGGTATTTTGATTATCACTGTGAGGTTATGTGTTTAAATTGATGTTGTTGTCTATTTCTAGCATTTGTTAATTTATGATTTAATTCATGAAAGTTGTGAGTCGATTAATCTGACAAATTAATTTTATTTATGATTTTCTATTGCTAACCAAGAATTCAGTGATCCGTAATTATCATGAATGATTGGTACTTGAGTAGCGATAGATTAGGTGTGTTGTGCTATCATGGCATGTTTGATCTAAATAAATTAACGAAACTAGGTTTAACAATTGCAGTTATCTCGATTGTTAGATTTTAGGATTAACTGTTCTCACAAATCGAAAAGCTATTTTTAATCAACATGGAACGCTATCGTGCCCAGTTGGTTATTGATAAGTTTTGACTGGATACTGGGTTTGGTCAATTAAAATAGGAGAACACAAAAATATTAGTGGCTATCCCTAAGATTTTAAGGTTAATTGCTAGAATTACATGAATAAATTATTTGTTAGCCGATGATCAGTGATATAATTGAAATACGGAAATTCCTTGAATCAGAGTTTGGTAAAATATTTGAATTTCTCATTTAATTATTTGCACCTTCTTATTTATTTAATTATTGCATTAGTCTTAATTTTTTATTTTATTATTGCAAATCACAAAACCCCCCTTTTAGTTACATTCACTTGAAAGAAATAAATACCCGTTCCCTGTGAATTCGACCTTGCTCACCACTACACTCGTTTTTGTTAAGGAGTATGTATTTTAAGTTTGTTGGCTGACGACATGCCTATCACATAGTCTCCCAAACCATTCAGTTTAGTCAAGCAACCCAACCGCTCACACATTACTTCAAAAATTCTGCTCAACCTCTATAACTTAAAAGGCCCCTAATCCATTCAATACTTAACCGAATTGAGCCCAATTTACAACGACGCAACCACAACGTCTTAAAATAAACCTAGGACCAGCCCAAAACCCGGGCAGCCCAGAAATGGCTACTCCCCTGCCCAGAAAATCAGCAGCCCACACATAATGCCTCAATCAGTCTACTTTACCTATACTTCAAAATCCAACTCTATGCCCCTTTCCTCTTAACTCTAACTCCTTCCAACCCACAAAACCAATCTAATATCATCCCTTGTTGTTTTTTCTTATGACAGAACGTAAATCCCAAAGAACAACATTCCTCCACTGCCTTCGAAATCGAACTGGTACGAAGGGAACTCACATAAACCTTGCGACTAAGCGCATAAGCAACGGGATTTGAAGAACCTAGATGGTACTTGATCTCACAATCGTAATCCTTCAACAGATCCATCCAACGACGCTGCCGCATGTTCAACTCAGCCTGAGTGAACAGATACTTCAAACTCTTATGATCGGTGAAGATCTCGAATCGTTCTCTGTACAAATAGTGTCGCCATATCTTAAGAGCAAAGACAATGGCTGCTAGCTCCAAATCGTGTACGGGATAGTTCTCCTCGTGAGTCTTCAACTGTCTGGAAGCATAAGCGATCATGTGGCCGTTCTGAGTCAACACGCACCCCAAACCCTGGAGAGAAGCATCAGTGAAGACTACAAAACCACCTGATCCAGACGGTAAAGCAAGAACTGGAGCTGTCGTCAGACGATGTCTCAACTCACGAAAACTGTCTTCACAAGCATCAGACCAAAAGAAAGAAACGTCTTTCTTCGTCAACTGAGTCAAAGGTTTAGCTATCTGAGAGAAATTCTCCACAAAACGACGATAGTATCCTGCTAAACCAAGAAAACTACGAATCTCAGAAGCTGTAGTCAGACGTGACCAATTCAGAATAGCCTCTGTTTTGCTAGGATCAACAGATACGCCATCATGAGAAATGACATGACCAAGGAACACAACTCGGTCAATCCAGAAGTCACACTTACTCAGCTTTGTGTACAGCTGTCTCTCCCTCAAGACCTGTAGTACGGTATAGAGATGGTAGGCATGCTCATCCATGCTGCGAGAATACACCAAAATGTCATCGATGAACACCACCATGAACTTATCCAGAAAGTCGCGGAAAACTCTGTTCATCAGATCCATAAAAATAGCTGGAGCATTCGTCAAACCAAACGGCATCACTAGAAACTCATAGTGTCCATACCGCGTACGAAATGCTCTCTTAGGAACATCCTCTTTTCGAACTCGCAACTGATGATACCCAGACCGAAGATCAATCTTCGAATAGACAGAAGTACCCTGCAACTGATCAAAGATATCATCTATCCGTGGAAGAGGATACTTATTCTTCACTGTCGCTTGATTCAATTGGAGGTAATCGATACACAACCGCATTGAACCATCCTTCTTCTTGACAAACAGTACTGGGGCTCCCCATGGCGAAACGCTAGGTCTAATATAACCCTTATCAAGAAGACCTTGCAATTGCTTCTGCAGCTCTTTCATTTCTGACGGTGCCAATCGGTAAGGAGTTCTTGAAATTGGTGTAGTCCCTGGCACTAACTCAATGCCAAACTCAATCTCCCTTACTGGTGGCAAACCTGGAATCTCCTCCGAAAACACATCTGGAAAGTCATGAACCACTGGTATCGCTTGGATATCTGGCTCTCCTAAGGATGCGTCAATGGCGTAGATAAGGTAGCCTTCCCCGCCAGACTCTAAAGCATGCCGGGCCTTCAGAGCTGAAACCACTGGCATCCGGGGTCGCGCTCCCTCACCATAGAAATACCATGACTCGTCATCCTCTGGACAAAAATGGACAAACCTCTGATAGCAATCCACTATCGCTCGGTAGGTTGTCATTAGATCTATCCCAATGATGCAATCGAAATCCTCCATCGCTAGAATCATTAGGTTAGCACTAAGCTGATGTCCCTCAAAATCCAAAACACAACCCACAACTAGACGCTTGGCTAAAACCTCGCTCCCCATAGGAGTAGAAACCACTAGCAACACGTCTAAAGGAATAAATGGCAATCTATACTTCTTAGCGAAACGTGCTGAGACAAAAGAATGCGATGCACCGGTATCAATTAAAACATATGCAGGAAAACCACATAAACTACAGATACCTGCAATCATCCGATCGCTGTCAGCCTCTGCCTGCTCCTGGTTAAGCGCAAAGACCTGACCCTGGGTACGTGGCCTCAACGAAGAATGACCCCGAGAAGGAGTCTGAGTAGGCTGTCTCTGAGACTGCTGCGGATGCTGGTGTTGCTGCGAATACTGCTGCTGGAAAGGTGGCTGCTGGTACTGAGGTGGCTGAACAGATGCCTGAGAACCCCCGGAACCACTCGCTGCCCCAATCAGCATAGGACAATCTCTCTTTATGTGACCCTCCTGGCCACACTGGAATCATGCAGTGGTCGATCGACCACACTGCCCTGGCGGATGTCTGCGTTGGCACTGAGTACACCGGTTCGATCTTTGTCCACCAAAACGATGCACTCCACCAGATCCAGAGGAAGAAGAAGAAGTACCTCCTGGATTTTTGAAGGACTGTCCTCTCGGACCCAAAGGACTAGAGCTCGTTGGCCTGGAAGAAGAGTAAAGTCCCCTGTTCCTCCGAATACTGTCCTCGGCCTGGAGACAACGGTCCACCAAATCCTCGTAAGTCCCATCGCCGCCCACAACAACCATACGATGAATGTCAGGGTTCAACCCCTGAAGAAAATGATCAAACTTTGCCATAGAACTATCAGCAATATGAGGACAAAAAGGTAGCAGATCAAAGAACTTCTGCTGGTACTCCTCGATCGTCATCGTCCCCTGTCGCAAACTCAACAACTCGCTGGCTTTTTCTTGACGAAGAGCTGGAGGAAAATAAAATCTTTGATAGGCAGTACGGAACTCAACCCAAGTAGCTGCACCTATAGCTGCTATGAACGGTGCAGAAGTAGACCTCCACCACTTCCTCGCCCTGCCCTCAAGCATAAAGGCAAGGATCTCCATTCTATCCTCAGCCGTGCAATGGAACTCCTGGAAGCACTGCTCCATCCTCTCCATCCAATCCTCCGCCTCTTCGGCTGTCTCACCACCCGTCAAAGGCTTCGGGCTAACTTACTTGAATATATGCATGCTGACTCGCCTGCGCTCCTCGGGCTGTCCCCGACGTCTACGATCATCTGGATCGCGCCAACGACCGCCGTCTACGCTACCGTGACTCTAGTCGTAATCTGCCATCTGTTACATAAGAACAGATAATTACTTAATCCGCTTTACGATATTCCCAGTGCAATGCGTCGCTCTGATACCAAAAATGTAGTGACCCAACCCGGATCAACTACCTTATCAGAGTTATAGTAAAAGCGCATGCAATAAAAGCTTAAAGTGTAAAGAGCGGATAATTAAAATACAACAAATCCAATCGGCAGAATACAACCGACGCTATCACAAGTGTATAAATACTGTTATACAACCAAATCGAAGGTTCAGGGTAAATAAATCCCTACCCTCTACAACCTCGCACTCCCCAAGATCAATCCTGCTGAGAGCCGCCTGGACCGTCCAGCCTCAAACCTGCCCCGCCACAAGGTACACAATACCCAAACATAGGGGCGTGAGCTAGAACGCTCAATATGAAGCAATGATATAAACACAAATATGCGCACACAGATGATTTAAAACTCAAGTGAAAACACTTGCTCATGGCGCTGGGAATATACAGCACCAGCTAGAGAGCTACTCCGCGGGGTACTCGTATATTCCATATCAGGGCTGAGCCAACCCCATCCTGACCTAAATCCAAAACAGGATACGAGTCCCATATGGAAACAGTCATACCTGACTCGATTCCAAAATGAGATCATCGTTCCCTATGGAGACTGTCAATGACTCACATCTCTCCGGATGCAGTCACACGTAAAATCATGTATGTGCTAAGACGGTAAAACATGCTAAAACATGATAAAACATATAGCACATACTCATGCAACATACAAGCAAATATATCATGCCGGCTATCTCGGTCAGTACTTATGTACCTTTAACACTGCTAGTCAAACCTAGCTCTACTGGCCTAGACTCCAAGCCTGCTAGTCCAGTCTACTAGCTACTACAATGCAATTATCCATGCATCAACAATTAAGCTCTAAAAGCCTTAACTAAACTATTGCATACTCCTAAATATTTTTACGATGCCAAAGCTATACCTGCGTCCGTCGTTAGCCCTTTGCTGAAGATAGCCTCAAAACTAGGCCGTAGCTCCGCGACGACGTCTAGATCAATAAGCCACTTCCGGATTCCCCGTAGGACGCCTAAATCTCCCTAGATCTGAGTTATAAGGCTTAGGAATTGAGAGAGAAGAGAGGAAATTGGTGTGAGAAAATGAATTCTCTGACCCTCTATTTATAGACAACGTTAGGAGACTCCGAACACAGTTCGGACCATCCGAACTCGATCGGAACCTCCGATCCCTCCTTCGGAGCGTCCGATCGCTCAATATTACGTCAGCCATGACGTCACCTTGCTGACATAAGCGATGACGTGTGCCCTGGTCCTGATCGGAACGTCCGATCTTACCGATGGAGCGTCCGATCTCGATCGGAGCCTCCGATCCTGGCACGGAGCTTCCGATCCCCTTCGGATCGTCCGAACTCCTCTTTGGACCGTCCGATCTTGCTGAACCAATTCAACTCATTCGAGTGCTCTGAATCCATTTCTGAAGTCCGTTGTCCCAACAGGAACTTACTTAATCATGTTTTACTTAATCTAGACATGATCATGTGATGAACTACTCATTAATGTAGTAGCCCGTACCCTAATTGAGTAATTAAAGGATTAATGCTAATTAAATGAATTGGGTATCGGACGGATCGGAAGCTCCGAAGGCACGATCGGAAGCTCCGAACAGGATCGGAAGCTCCAATGAGCGATCGGAGGCACCGATGTTATTACGTCAGGCATGACGTGTGGTTGGATCGGAAGCTCCGATCAGGACCGGAAGCTCCGATCACCCCTATCCGGAGTCAACAAGTGATATTTTGACACGTGGCAGATCAGGATCTTCGGAAGCTCCGATGGCAGGATCGGACGTTCCGATCGAGGTTCGGACGTTCCGATCAAGGATCGGAAGTTCCGATCGTTGTCTATAAATAGAAGGCCGAGGCTTCACTTTCATTTGCCAATTCCGAGTTCTCCTTTCATTCCTAGTCCTTTTGGAGCTGTTATAGTCTTCTTAGGCTTGGTCCGGAGGTCGGCGAGGCATTCGGTAGTCGTAGCGGAGTTGTGCCCAAGTCCTGGAGGCATCGACATCAAAGGGCTAACGACGGACGAAGGTATAGCTTTTGCTTCCTATAAATATTTAGGAGTATGCAATAGCTTAGTTAAGACTTTTAGAACACTTTAATGATAGTAGTATCATTTGGCAGTGTAGAGCAGACTATAGGCGTGGACCTAGAGTTGGTAGAGCTTGCACTGTTTTGAGGTACGAAAGTACTGTTCGAGATATCCTGACTGAGTATGCATGTATTATGTGACTGCATGATTTATATGCCATGATATTATGCTGCATTCATTTGCATCTTGCTGTATCTCTTTCGAGATGTCTGTTAGTAGGGTTGTACCCTATCCTGTTAGTGGATGGACTTCCATCAATTTGGGTCCGGCGCATCCACGGTTATCTCGATATGGGAGCCACCTCCTGAAGCAACGGCACAGCGTGCTACATACCAGGGCCCGGTCTGTCTCTGTTATCTGATCCTTGACCTCGAGTCTATAGGGAGTTCACTTTGCATGCATGTATACTCATACTCTCGCACTGAGCGTTTTATGCTCACGTCTCGTACTCTGTATTTTCTGGACACCCTATTCCGTGGGGCAGGTTTGCGATTGGACGAGGAGGGTGGATCCAGGAGGGGCTAGTCAGTGGTTGGCCAGCTGGAGCTTCGTTTAGGTTTTATTACTGTTGTTTGGGTTTATACAGCTATTCGATTTGGTTGTATATTATTGGATAAATTACAGATTCCTTTACTTGGGATTGTATAATGTTATTGGTTTCCGCAGTTTTATTCTGTTATCTGTTTAATTAAGTAAATTGCATGCCTAAGTTCTGTTTAGTAGGTGATCCAGGTAAGGGTCACTACATTTATGGTATCAAAGCGTGCAAAAGATTTCTTGGGATTTAGTCTCATATTCAGGTATTTTTGTAGATGTCAAATCGTGACGACCAGAGTTCTCATGGCAGTGTTGGTGGGCGTTGGGGTGATGCCGATTGGGAGCCTCGTCGAGAACGGCGTCATCGTCACCATGACGACGAGCGTTTCACTGTGCGTCGATTCTTAGCTATGGGTCCTAAGCCCTTAGTTGGAGGTGAGTCTCCGGAGGATGCGAAGAACTGGTTAGACCGCATGGAGACGACTTTTCAGACTTTCCAATGCACCGAGGAGCAGAAGGTGGAGACCCTTGGCTATCTTCTGGATGGGCGTGCGCGCAGGTGGTGGAGGTTTACTTCTGCACCTTTTGTTGCGGCGAGAGGAGTGGCCACCTGGGCCGAGTTCCGCACAGCTTTCCAAAAGCGGTATTTTCCTCCTGCACTCCATCAGTTGAAGGCAGGCGAGCTACTGAGTCTGCGACAGGGATCCATGTCTATTGATGAGTATCAGCAGAGGTTCTTTGATCTGCTATCCTATTGCCCCGAGATTGCTGATAGCTCAGAGATGAAGTATAATCTGTTCCTTCAGGGCCTTAACCCTGAGATCCATGACCATGTGGCGGTTGGCGACGACATGTCCTACGAGGGTTTGGTGAGCCGTTGTCACCAGGCGGAGGACAGCATTCGGCGAAACAGGTCTTTCCCTCAATCGAGGCCTACTAGTTCTTTGGGTCCCCATGCCCAAACTTTCAAGAAGTGTGGATCTTCTTCTTCCTCTGGTTCTGGAGGTGTTGTTCGTTACAGTAAGAAGGACAAGTGTGATCACTGTGGGAAGAACCATCCATCCGACAAGTGCCATAGAGCTTCTGGAGCTTGTTTCCGTTGTGGAGAGACTGGTCATATCCGGAGAGATTGTCCACTGTCTGGGGGAGGCGGTTCTGGTTCTGGTTCAGGATCTGGTTCTCAGGCCACCGTTCAGCAGAGGTCGCAGGGACAGTCTGCTGGGAGTTCTCATTTGAGGCCACGAGCTTCTGGCCAGGTGTTTGCCCTGAGACATGATCAGGCTGTGGAGGAGAATGAGAAAGTCATCGCAGGTACATTTCTGCTTTATGGTATACCTGCTCTTGTACTTATTGACACTGGTGCATCTCATTCCTTCATTTCTGCATGTTTTTTTAAGAGGCATAAGTTACCATGCATTGCACTAGACGTAGTGATGTCTGTTTCTACTCCGACGGGCCAATCTGCTTTGGCTAAGCGTCTAGTGATGGGTTGCCCTTTAGAGTTCGAAGGAAACATTCTGTTAGCGAATCTCATGGTCCTGGCGATGGACGACTTTGATTGCATTCTGGGAATATATGTGTTGACTACCTATCGAGCTTCAGTGGATTGCTATCAGAGATTAGTACGCTTTCATCCAGAGGGGAGTGAGAGCTGGTTTTTCTATGGTGAGGGAGCGCGACCCCCGATGCCTTTGGTATCAGCTTTGAGAGCCTGTCGAGCTCTAGAGTCTGGCGGGGAAGGCTACCTTATCTATGCAGTTGATTTGTCTGCTGAGAGTATTGGGAAAGAGAGCATTCCTGTTGTGGATGAATTTCCAGATGTGTTTCCTGATGAGATTCCGGGTTTTCCTCCTGCTAGGGAATTCGAGTTTGGCATAGAGTTGATGCCGGGTACTTCGCCTATTTCTAGAGCACCGTATCGTCTGGCTCCGTCAGAGATGCGTGAGTTGAAGAATCAGCTACAGGATCTTTTGGACAAGGGGTACATTTGTCCTAGTGTATCTCCTTGGGGAGCTCCTGTTCTCTTTGTGAAGAAGAAGGATGGGTCGATGCGGCTGTGCATTGACTATCGGCAGCTGAATTGAGTCACTGTGAAGAACAAGTATCCGTTGCCTCGTATTGATGACTTGTTCGACCAGCTGCAGGGCACGTCAGTTTACTCCAAGATTGACTTGAGATCTGGGTATCATCAGTTGAGAGTCCGTGATCAGGACGTAGCCAAGACTGCATTCCGTACTCGCTATGGGCATTACGAGTTCCTAGTGATGCCATTTGGTTTGACTAATGCACCGGTTATATTCATGGATTTGATGAACCGTGTCTTCAGGGAGTATTTGGACAAGTTTGTCGTGGTCTTCATTGACGTCATCTTGGTGTATTCACGTAATACAGAAGAGCATGTTTCTCACTTGCGGTTGGTACTACAGACTCTTCGAGATGAGCAGTTATACGCCAAGCTGAGCAAGTGTGAGTTCTGGATGGATAGAGTGGTCTTTCTTGGCCCTATCATATCCAGGGAGGGAATTGATGTTGATCCAAGCAAGATTGAAGCGGTACTTAATTGGTCGCGTCCGACGACGGTTGCTGAGATCCGTAGTTTTCTAGGTCTAGCAGGGTATTATCGTCGCTTCATTCTGAACTTCTCTCAGTTAGCTCGACCGTTGACGCAGCTTACTCGCAAGGGTGTGGATTTTGAGTGGTCCTCCGAGTGTGAGGAGAATTTCCGTGAGCTTCGACGGCGGTTGACTTCTGCGCCGGTGTTGGCATTACCGTCAGGATCTGGAGGGTATGTAGTTTACACGGATGCTTCTCTTCAGGGTTTAGGTTGTGTCCTGACTCAGAATGGGCATGTGATCGCATATGCTTCTAGACAGCTGAAGCTTCACGAGGACAACTACCCAGTCCATGATTTGGAAGTTGGCAGCCATTGTGTTCGCTTTGAAGATCTGGCGTCATTATCTGTATGGCGAGAAATTTGAGATCTTCACCGACCATAAGAGTCTCAAGTACTTGTTCACTCAAGCGGAGTTGAACATGAGGCAGAGACGTTGGATGGATTTGCTTAAGGACTATGATTGCGAGATTAAGTACCATCCGGGAGCTCCTAATCTCACCACTGATGCTTTGAGTCGCAAGGTGCGACTATCCGCACTTCAGACTTGTTCGATGTCTAGTGCGATTAGTGACTGTTGTACTTCAGGTTATACCTTCAAGCATAAGAAAGGTATGCAGAGTATCCAGATGTTTGCGATATTATCTGAGCCAGCCTTGATTCACGGATCCAAGATGCTCAGATGTCTGATTCGAAGACCCAGCGTTTAGCTCGTCTAGCTAACGAGGGTAGCTCATCTGGATTTCATTATCAGCCAGATGGCTTTCTGTGTTTGTCTGGTAGGCTTGTGATTCCACAGGATGAAGAGTTGCGAGAGGAGATTTTATCTCAGGCACATCGCACTAAGTTGAGTATTCATCCTGGGAGCAACAAGATGTACAAGGATCTCCGTACTCGTTTCTGGTGGAAGGGAATGAAACGAAGTGTTTATCAGTTTGTTTCGAGATGTTTGGTGTGTCAACAGGTCAAGGCAGAGCACCGACGACCTGGAGGATTGCTTCACAGTCTGCCTATTCCTGAATGGAAATGGGAGTTTATCACAATGGACTTTGTGACTTATTTGCCGGTATCCCCGAGGAACTGTGATGCTATCTGGGTGGTGGTGGACCGAATCACCAAGTCAGCGCATTTCATTGCCTATAGCCGAGAGTATTCTGTGGATCACATGGCGCGGATGTACATTCAGGAGATTGTCCGACTTCATGGAGTGCCTGTGAGCATTGTCAGTGATCGGGACCCCAGGTTTACTTCTAGATTCTGGGGGAGTGTTCAGCGTGCGATGGGTACTACTCTCAGTTTGAGTACTGCCTATCATCCGGAGACTGATGGTCAGTCAGAGCGCACTATCCGTACGTTAGAGGATATGCTTAGAGCGTGCGTCTTGGATTTTGGTTCAGCCTGGCAGGATCATTTGCCGTTGATTGAGTTCGCTTACAACAACAGCTATCACACTAGTATTGGGATGGCACCTTTTGAGGCGTTGTATGGGCGACGTTGTCGTACTCCACTCTTCTGGGAAGAAGTGGGGGAGAGACAGGCTGAGGGACCGGAGTTTATCCAGCAGGCGATAGACATTGTTGATCATATCAAGAAACGGATTAAGACTGCACAAGATCGTCAGGCCAGTTATGCTAATATCAAGCGTAGGCCCTTGCAGTTCGAGGTCGGGGAGAAAGTGTTTCTGAGAGTGTCACCTTTCCGCAAGATTCTCAGATTTGGTCTTAAGGGCAAGTTGTCTCCCAGATTTATCGGTCCGTTTGAGATCTTGGAGAGCATTGGCGATTTGGCTTATCGACTAGCTTTGCCACCGCATCTATCCAATATTCACGACGTGTTCCATGTATCTCTGTTGAGAAGGTATGTGGCGGATGAATCTCATATTCTGCAGCGGTCTGAGGTTTAGGTAGACAAGGATTTGACTTATGTTGAGAAACCTCTTCGTATCCTGGATTATAAGGATAAGGTTTTACGGAACAAAGTCATTCCTTTGGTTTTAGTTCAGTGGCAGCGCCGAGGCACTGAGGAGGCTACTTGGGAGCTTGAGGACAGGATGCGTAAAGACCATCCTGAGTTGTTTTGATTTCATTCTTTGAGTTGTATTCAGTTGCAAACTCTGTAAACGTTTGATTTGAATAAAGAATGTTTCTGATTTCTGTATTTGCATTCGGTACTTAAGATCTGATTTCGAGGATGAAATATCTTAAGTGGGGGAGAATGTAGTAGCCCGTACCCTAATTGAGTAATTAAAGGATTAATGCTAATTAAATGAATTGGGTATCGGACGGATCGGAAGCTCCGAAGGCACGATCGGAAGCTCCGAATAGGATCGGAAGCTCCGATGAGCGATCGGAGGCACCGATGTTATTACGTCAGGCATGACGTGTGGTTGGATCGGAAGCTCCGATCAGGACCGGAAGCTTCGATCACCCCTATCCGGAGTCAACAAGTGATATTTTGACACATGGCAGATCAGGATCTTCGGAAGCTCCGATGGCAGGATCGGACGTTCCGATCGAGGTTCGGACGTTCCGATCAAGGATCGGAAGTTCCGATCGTTGTCTATAAATAGAAGGCCGAGGCTTCACTTTCATTTGCCAATTCCGAGTTCTCCTTTCCTTCCTAGTCCTTTTGGAGCTGTTCTAGTCTTCTTAGGCTTGGTCCGGAGGTCGGCGAGGCATTCGGTAGTCGTAGCGGAGTTGTGCCCAAGTCCTGGAGGCATCGACATCAAAGGGCTAACGACGGACGAAGGTATAGCTTTTGCTTCCTATAAATATTTAGGAGTATGCAATAGCTTAGTTAAGGCTTTTAGAACACTTTAATGATAGTAGTATCATTTGGCAGTGTAGAGCAGACTATAGGCGTGGACCTAGAGTTGGTAGAGCTTGCACTGTTTTGAGGTACGAAAGTACTGTTCGAGATATCCTGACTGAGTATGCATGTATTATGTGACTGCATGATTTATATGCCATGATATTATGCTGCATTCATTTGCATCTTGCTGTATCTCTTTCGAGATGTCTGTTAGTAGGGTTGTACCCTATCCTGTTAGTGGATGGACTTCCATCGATTTGGGTCCGGCGCATCCACGGTTATCTCGATATGGGAGCCACCTCCTGAAGTGACGGCACAGCGTGCTACGTACCAGGGCCCGGTCTGTCTCTGTTATCTGATCCTTGACCTCGAGTCTATAGGGAGTTCACTTTGCATGCATGTATACTCATACTCTCGCACTGAGCGTTTTATGATCACCTCTCGTACTCTGTATTTTCTGGACACCCTATTCCGTGGGACAGGTTTGCGATTGGACGAGGAGGGTGGATCCAGGAGGGGCTAGTCAGTGGTTGGCCAGCTGGAGCTTCGTTTAGGTTTTATTACTGTTGTTTGGGTTTATACAGCTATTCGATTTGGTTGTATATTATTGGATAAATTACAGATTCCTTTACTTAGGATTGTATAATGTTATTGGTTTCCGCAGTTTTATTCTGTTATCTGTTTAATTAAGTAAATTGCATGCCTAAGTTCTGTTTAGTAGGTGATCCAGGTAAGGGTCACTACAATTAATCACTTAATTATAAATGTGGGTTACTACAATATGTTAATGTAACTTGTGACAATTGCAACATACCCAAAATTAAGATTGATAGAACAATTGAATCATAATCAAATTTGTAGCGACCCATCCCGGATCCACTACCTAATCAGAGTTAAAAGCATAATTAAGCATGCATTAAATAAATTGTTGCGGAAGACTTAAATAAAAAAGACCGGCAGAATAAAACCGGCTAAACAAACTCGATTATACAACCCAATCGAATTATATTAAATAAAACCTACAGCTAATCCTGTTATCTTCAAGGTCACAGGCTTCTCCAAGCTCCTGGTACTCAATCCTGCACCTACACCTGCCCCGTCGAATAGGGTGTCCAGATAAACAGAAAAGACTAGACGCGAGCTCTAAGCTCAATACGCAAATACGGATAAACATACAAATATGATGCATGCAAATGATAGGGTATCCATATCTGGGATAACTGTAATCAAACTGCTCAGACTAGCACCTGAGATATGAGCTTGTCACATCGGAGTAGCTAACCACTGTGTGCAACCACTCACTCCCGAATAACGGACGCGTACCACAGAGTCCTCTCGATTCCAGTACCTAAGGGTACTCGATATCAAAACGTACAACAGGGCCGAGCAACCCTAACTGGCTCATCTCAAAAGATGTACAGAGGTACAGGCACAAGATGATATGTACATGCCACATAACAATAATAACATGCAAACACATAAATGCAACATATAATCATGCATATCCGCTGGTAATCTCAGTCAAAACTTGCGTACTTTCTACAGGCAGTCCTAGAAGCCCAACTCTAGGTTTCAAGCCTATCATCAACTCTACAATGCAAATACACATGCATCATTCATTAAGCTCTAAAAGCCTTAACTAAGCTATTGCATACTCCAAAATAATTTAAGGAGACTATAGCTGTGAAACCTCGGTTCTAAACGACAATTAAAGGAGTAATTCAATAAGTAAGCAATTAAAGTTCAAGAGCATTTTTTTTTTTTTAAAAGGGGACGCGCGGGCGCTCAGCTTGAGGCGCGGGCGCGCATGGCGTCCTGCCCAAGCCCTCGCGCGGGCGCGCCACCCGAGGCGCGGGCGCGCCTGAAGCTCTGCCCAAAACTTCCGAAACAAAGTGTGGGACGCGCGGGCGCGCCACCCTAGGCGCGGGCGCGCATGGCCTGCTGAATTGGCTCAAAACAAGCCTCCAAAAGTGCAATAACATAACCAAAACAACTCTAACATGATCCAACAATTATATATCCAACAACGTAGCATTTAAATACATAAAAGTGAAGAACACGCATCGATGCTAGCTATTACAAGCCGAATACAGAATACAAGAGTTCTAACCACAATCAAGACCACTTCCAATCCAAGTTCAAGTTCTTAACATGCTTCAAAACATAAGCTAGATTCTCATGCTAACAAGACTTCTAAACCGAGTCTCACTTCTACATCATTCCCTCAAAGCTAACCATGCCTCTTCTGACTAGATCCTGCCCCACCTGTTGCCAAGTACACATACAAAAACAAAGCAAAAGCCGGATAACCGGTGAGAATGATAATCCCAGTAAAAGCAACATACAAGTAATACAACAACAAACATGCTTTCAAAACAACAACGAAATCAATAACAACGTAATGAAATGCATGTCTTTAAACCGGGATATCAAATCTGATAAACGAGGGATTGCTGCTGTGCTTTTGGGATCCCGAGGGTGAGATTACGTAACGACTCACCGACTCACCCAATCGAGGTGGTTCCACGTATCCCACTCCTCTAGACTTTGAGCAACTATAATGAGTATGCTAGCACTAGGCGAAACGACTACGACCTAGGCCACTCAATCATAGTTCCCAAACGTCTAAACAAAAAGGGCGGTTCTGCCCGCTGAAAACAAGATTGGCTCAAGATGAATGCATAACAGAAACATAAAACATAGCCATATAACAAAAGCTCAATCAAAACAACAGAACACAAGTTCCTCATGCTAGAACGAGCGTAGATGCAAGTATGTGCTTTTAAGGGAAACTCGAGAACCTACTGTCCCGAGTATGCTATCCCGCTATCGATGACTGCTTTTACCTTTCAATGTCGTAGATCCAACTCCGGACAAGCTACAACAAAAGATTGTATCAACAACTATACAACCTAAACAACAAACAACGGTTCAAGGAAATCTCTTTACCGATCTTTGTCCAACTCTTGACGAACAATGCTGCTAACACGGGCTTGACAAACTCCAAACAAATCTGTTCAGATACAAATCAAAGATCAATTACCATGATCAACTTACAAGCCAAGTTCAACAACTCAATCACGGTTCGAAATCCCCAAAACTCAAACCGACGGCCTAACGGCTATAAACTGAACAAACCGACAACGCAAAAAGCAGTTCAATAGCGATATCAACTCAATTCAATGCTAATACAACAACAACAAGACAAACCCAACAAATCTCAAAATCATGATTTTCGAAAATAGCTTCCAAAAATCATAACAATTCCGAATGTCGCTCTAATTCAAAACCGACAGATAATAAACGATCAGAACTCCGCCAAGAACAACATACTAGAATCTAGATCGATTCTAACAACCTCCGAAAAACAAAACATATCTGATCGGAGAAATACTTACGGTAGAACGAAGCTCTCGTAGCCGTGATCGCTAAACTGCCTTCAGAATTAATTTCCAACGGCCGGATCGAGCTTGGGAGGAAATTAGAAAGCTCAAAAGCTCCAAGAGGCGTCTTCAATGGAGTCTAGCCGATGGAAGGGAAGGAGAGGGAGGATAAGAGACCAAGTCAAATGAATTCTAAGTGTAGATGATATATTAAACTCCAAATTTGCGTTTTAGTCCCTGAAATTTCCAAAATTTTCAAAAAGGACCCTGATCAAAATCAAACCGGCTCGAGAACTCTGTAATCTCTGATTAGCTCAATTAAACTCATTTAAGATAGAAATAGGGCGTTACAATTCTCCCCCACTAAGAAGAGATTTCGTCCTCGAAATCAACAAGAACCACAACTCATAATATAGAATAAAGAACTAAAGACAGTAAGAAGAACTCACGTCATCCGAATAACTCTGGAAATCGCTGTCTCATGTCAGACTCTGTCTCCCAATTCGCTTCCTCGATGCCGTGATGGCTCCACTGCACTTTCACCAACGAAATCGACTTGGTCCTGAGTTGCTTTTCTTTCCGATCAAGGATCTGAATCGGTCGTTCAAAATAGCTCAGAGTCTCGTCTAACTCGGCTTCGTCAGGCTGAAGGATTTGAGAAATATCTGGTTGATACTTTCGCAGCATAGAGACGTGAAAAACGTCGTGAATACCAGATAAAGACGGAGGAAGTGCAAGTCTGTAGGCAAGATCGCCTATCCTCTCGAGAATCTCGTACGGACCGATGAATCTCGGAGATAACTTCCCTCTCTTACCGAATCTGATGGTGCCTCTGAACGGAGAAATTTTAAGGAAAACGCGGTCTCCCTGCTCAAAACTCAGAGGTCTACGTCTGACGTTCGCATACTTCGCATGTCTATCTTGAGCTGACTTCATTCTGGTCTGAATGATCTTAACCTGCTCTGCCATATCTCTAAGCATATCCGGTCCCAAATCTGGTGACTCGGACAAGTCATCCCAAAACAACGGAGATCGGCATTTCTTACCGTACAATGCCTAAAAAGGCGCCATACTGATACTCGCTTGGAAGCTGTTGTTGTAAGAAAATTCGACAAGAGGCAAAGAATCCTGCCAACTAGTGCCAAAATCTAGCACTACTGCTCGCAGCATATCCTCTAATGTCTGAATAGTCCGCTCTAACTGTCCATCGGTCTGAGGATGATAAGCTGTACTCAGATGCAATCGAGTACCAAGTGCCCCTTGAAGACTGTGCCAGAAGTGAGAAGTGAATCTAGGATCTCTGTCTGAAACGATCGACTTCGGCACATCATGCAATCTCACAACATTGCTAACATACAACTCAGCCATCTGATCATGACGATACGTCATCCTGTACAGAATAAAACACGCAGACTTCGTCAATCGGTCGATCACTACCCAAATAGCATCGCATCCTCGAACGGATCGTGGTAGCTTCTTGACGAAATCCATGGAAATGTGATCCCACTTCCATTCAGGAACAGATAGACTGTGCAACAGACCTCCTGGTCGCTTCCGTTCTGCTTTCAACTGTTGACAATTCAAACACCGAGATACAAACCTCGCTACGTCGCTCTTCATTCTCTTCCACCAGAACTGGTTCTTCAGATCGTTGTACATCTTACGACCTCCAGGATGAATACTAAACCGACTGCAATGAGCCTCTCGGAGAATACGCTGTCTCAACTCCGAAATATCAGGCACAACAATACGGTTATTCACGAACAAAACATCATCTCTAACCTGGAATTCAGACTGATGACCCGATCTGACTTTCTCTACTGAAATCTGGATGCTCGGCTCAAACTTCTGTGCTTCTCTGATTGCAACAAACAACTCTGGCTCGGCTTGAATAGCAAACACTCTGATAGTCTCCCTATCTGTTTCAAACTCTAAACCAGAAGTGCAACAATCATCGATCAACTGAGAAACACCGATAGTAGAAAGAGATAAAGAACAAAGCTTTCGGCTCAAGGCATCTGCAACTGCATTAGACTTCCCCGGATAGTACTTGATTTCACAGTCGAAATCCTTCAACAGATCTAACCATCTTCTCTGTATCATATTTAGCTCTGCCTGTGAAAACAAGTACTTAAGGCTCTTATGGTCAGAAAAGATCTCGAAAGACTCACCATAAAGATAGTGACGCCAGATCTTCAGAGCAAAGACGATCGCAGCTAGCTCAAGATCATGGACCGGATAACGAGTCTCGTGCGGTTTCAGCTGCCTTGATGCATACGCTATCACATGCTTATGCTGCATAAGAACACAACCCAAACCTCGGTTAGAAGCATCACAATAGACTGTGAAACCTCCAGTACCCTTCGGAATAGAAAGAATTGGAGCACTGGTCAGTCTTCTCTTCAGATCAACAAAGCTAGCCTCACAATCTGGAGTCCAAACAAAAGGCGCATTCTTCTGAGTCAGCTGGGTAATAGGCTTGGCAATAGACGAGAAACCCTCGATGAAACGACGATAATAACCAGCTAAACCCATGAAGCTTCGGATCTCCGGCACTGAAGTAGGTCTAGGCCAATTCATAACTGCTTCAATCTTGCTGGGATCGACAGAAATCCCATCTTCAGAAATAATATGACCGAGAAAGACAACTCAATCTAACCAGAATTCACACTTAGACAGCTTGGCAAACAACTGCTCAACTCGCAAAATCTGCAGTACGGTCCTCAAGTGCTCTGCATGGTCAGTACGGTTCTTCGAGTAGATAAGAATATCATCGATAAAGATAATGACGAACTCATCTAAATAACGCTGAAAGATATGGTTCATCAAACCCATAAAAACCGCTGGGGCGTTAGTCAAACCGAACGGCATGACTATAAACTCAAAGTGACCATACCTCGTCCTGAATGCGGTCTTAGGAACGTCTTCCTCTCGCACTCTCAACTGGTGATAACCTGACCTCAGATCAATCTTAGAGTAGACAGAAGAACCCTGCAGCTGATCAAACAAGTCATCTATACGGGGTAAAGGATACCTGTTATTAACTGTAGCCAGATTCAATTGACGGTAGTCAATACAGAGCCGCATAGAACCATCCTTCTTCCGAACGAATAGAACAGGAGCACCCCAAGGCGATACACTAGGTCTGATGTATCCCTTGGCAATCAAATCCTCAAGCTGCTCCTTCAACTCTCTCAATTCAACAAGTGCCATACGATACGGAGCTTTTGAAATAGGTTGAGTACCTGGCACTAAGTCAATGTTGAATTCGATTTCTCGAATAGGTGGCAAACCAGGAACATCTTCCGGGAACACATCCGCAAATTCTCTAACCACCGGTAAATCTAACAAAGCTGGGCTAGATTTTAGTACATCAACTGCATACACCAAAAATCCTTCTACACCTTTCTGTAGCAAACGAGTCATAGATAACACTGAAATTAAAGGAATTCTAGATCGAGAACCCTTACCAAAGAATTTCCACTCGTCTGCCATTTCCGGTCTGAACCTGACAACTTTCTGGAAACAATCGACTGTCGCCCTGTACTTGGTTAAAGCATCTATCCCGACAATACAATCAAAATCTGACAGTCCCAGTACAATACAGTCGAATTCTAACAAATTTCCTTCAAAACACAGTTCACAGTTCCTGACTAATCTGACAGAAACAATTCCTCCACCCAAAGGTGAAGTAACAGCTACTACTGTAGGCAACAATTCAGTTGGCAAAGCATGAAATAATACGAATTTCTCAGAGATAAAAGAATGGGAAGCACCTGTATCTATCAAGACATGAGCAGAATAACCGAAAATCGAACAGTTACCTGCTATAACATCGTCAGGTGCTGCTTGAGCCTGATCCTCTGTCAGAGCAAAAACTCATGCTTGCTGTCTCGGAGGCTGATTTGCATTGGTACTACCTCCCTGTCTGTTCTGCTGCTGAGGCTGGAACGAGTGCACTGCAGAAGACTGCCTCTCAGGCTGAGCTGCAGGTCTAGACGAACTCCCACTCTGAGCTCTATCTCTGTTATGCTGAGGGCACACCTTAGAGAAGTGTCCCGGTTGCTAACATGTGTTACAATTGCCGAAGACCCCCACACACTGATCCGGTGAGTGTCTTCCTCCACACTTGCTGCAGTACAAGGATGATGACCCAGAACTCGGTCCTGAACCGAATTGCTTCGAACCACTGGAACTGGACGAACTGTTCCCCTGCCTCTTGAACTGTTTACCTCTTGCCTTGTACTGATCCTTTCTGTTTCCCCCACTGTTTCCACCTTCATACCTTTGCTGCTGGTTCTGATGTTGCGGTGGCTGATTCTGATACTGAGATGGTTGGTTCTGATACTGCCTCTGCTGCTGAGGTGCTACCTGATTACCTCTTTGCCTCCACAAGCCTGCTTCTGCTCCCTTTGCGTGATTCATGGCGTCCGCAAAGTTGTCTGGCCTAGCAGTGTTCACCAAAGTGAAGATGTCAGGATTCAAGCCATTTATGAAGTGATCTGCCTTAGCTTCTTCATCTCCGGCAATTAGTGGTGCAAAATGCAACAGACTATCAAACTTGGCAACATACTCTTCGATGTTCAGATTCCCTTGTCTCAAATTGGAGAATTCTGCTCCCTTGTCCTTACGGTACGAGATAGGGAAAAACCGCTTATAAAATTCAGATTTAAAAAGAGTCCAAGTAACTTCCGTACCTCTATTCTCTATTGCTTTCTTTGTCATGATCCACCAGCTCTTAGCAACCCCACGTAGCTGATGAATGACTAACCTGATTCTGCGGTCATCTGTGTAATCAATGGAATCGAATAGCTGATCAATATCATCCAACCAACTTTCACATTCAACTGGATTTTCTGAACCTAACAACAACGGCGGATTGAAAGACTGAAACCTCTTCAGCAAGGTTTCCATAGGTGTTGCTGAAGCATCCAACTGATCAACTTCAGTGCTAGCTTGCTCAGTTGCAGGGATAACTGGCGGTGTGTTTCTGTTTATCACTCGACGAGGACCCATCTGATAATCAAAGGTTAGGACACGAGATATCTCAATCGCTACAATCAGTGCCCTTACAACCGCTTGGAATACCGGATACCAGTCGAAAACAGAAACAGATATATCTCAAGTAGATCATGCTTTATTAATTTAAATCACACAACCATGTAATTCAAATAATGCTCAAACAATAAAGCATGCTCGCATGGAATTAAGTACACAATAAAATAATTCAAACACATGCGAGGAGCCAATACATGCAGACTCGATCTACCCGCTCACTCTAGTTCGACCAAGAATCTTAACTCTCTGATACCACTTATTGTGAAACCTCGGTTCTAAACGACAATTAAAGGAGTAATTCAATAAGTAAGCAATTAAAGTCCAAGAGCATTTTTTTTTTTTTAAAAAGGGGACGCGCGGGCGCTCAGCTTGAGGCGCGGGTGCGCATGGCGTCCTGCCCAAGCCCTCGCGCGGGCGCGCCTGAAGCTCTGCCCAAAACTTCCGAAACAAAGTGTGGGACACGCGGGCGCGCCACCCTAGGCGCGGGCGCGCATGGCCTGCTGAATTGGCTCAAAACAAGCCTCCAAAAGTGCAATAACATAACCAAAAGAACTCTAACATGATCCAACAATTATATATCCAACAACGTAGCATTTAAATACATAAAAGTGAAGAACACGCATCGATGCTAGCTATTACAAGCCGAATACAAAATACAAGAGTTCTAACCACAAGCAAGACCACTTCCAATCCAAGTTCAAGTTCTTAACATGCTTCAAAACATAAGCTAGATTCTCATGCTAACAAGACTTCTAAACCGAGTCTCACTTCTACATCATTCCCTCAAAGCTAACCATGCCTCTTTTGACTAGATCCTGCCCCACCTGTTGCCAAGTACACATACAAAAACAAAGCAACAGCCGGATAACCGGTGAGAATGATAATCCCAGTAAAAGCAACATACAAGTAATACAACAACAAACATGCTTTCAAAACAACAACGAAATCAATAACAACGTAATGAAATGCATGTCTTTAAACCGGGATATCAAATCTGATAAACGAGGGATTGCTGCTGTGCTTTTGGGATCCCGAGGGTGAGATTACGTAACGACTCACCGACTCACCCAATCGAGGTGGTGCCACGTATCCCACTCCTCTAGACTTTGAGCAACTATAATGAGTATGCTAGCACTAGGCGAAACGACTACGACCTAGGCCACTCAATCATAGTTCCCAAACGTCTAAACAAAAAGGGCGGTTCTGCCCGCTGAAAACAAGATTGGCTCAAGATGAATGCATAACAGAAACATAAAACATATCCATATAACAAAAGCTCAATCAAAACAACAGAACACAAGTTCCTCATGCTAGAACGAGCGTAGATGCAAGTATGTGCTTTTAAGGGAAACTCGAGAACCTACTGTCCCGAGTATGCTATCCCGCTATCGATGACTGCTTTTACCTTTCAATGTCGTAGATCCAACTCCGGACAAGCTACAACAAAAAATTGTATCAACAACTATACAACCTAAACAACAAACAACGGTTCAAGGAAATCTCTTTACCGATCTTCGTCCAACTCTTGACGAACAATGCTGCTAACACGGACTTGACAAACTCCAAACAAATCTGTTCAGATACAAATCAAAGATCAATTACCATGATCGACTTACAAGCCAAGTTCAACAACTCAATCACGGTTCGAAATCCCCAAAAATCAAACCGACGGCCTAACGGCTATAAACTGAACAAACCGACAACGCAAACAGCAGTTCAATAGCGATATCAACTCAATTCAATGCTAATACAACAACAACAAGACAAACCCAACAAATCTCAAAATCATGATTTTCGAAAATAGCTTCCAAAAATCATAACAATTCCGAATGTCGCTCTAATTCAAAACCGACAGATAATAAACGATCAGAACTCCGCCAAGAACAACATACTAGAATCTAGATCGATTCTAACAACCTCCGAAAAACAAAACATATCTGATCGGAGAAATACTTACGGTAGAACGAAGCTCTCGTAGCCGTGATCGCTAAACTGCCTTCAGAATTAATTTCCAACGGTCGGATCGAGCTTGGGAGGAAATTAGAAAGCTCAAAAGCTCCAAGAGGCGTCTTCAATGGAGTCTAGTCGATGGAAGGGAAGGAGAGGGAGGATAAGAGACCAAGTCAAATGAATTCTAAGTGTAGATAATATATTAAACTCCAAATTTGCATTTTAGTCCCTGAAATTTCCAAAATTTGCAAAAAGGACCCTGATCAAAATCAAACCGGCTCGAGAACTCTGTAATCTCTGATTAGCTCAATTAAACTCATTTAAGATAGAAATAGGGCGTTACAATAGCTATACCTGCGTCCATCGTCAGCCCGCTGATGGCGACTATCCCGCAACTAGGGCACACCCCTGCTGCAGATCCACAGCCTCGAGCACGGATTAACCACACGAGCACTGCTCCGCTACTATGTCAGACACTGTTTGACTATGCTAAAATATATTCTTTACTCCAACTCTCAAAAATAAGAGTACCCAAAGCCCTAAAATAGAGCCACGCGGGCGAAGGAGAGGAACTCGGTGCCGCTAAAAAATGACTCTCTCGGCCCCTTTATATAGGCGAGGGTTCGGACCGTCCGAACCTCACTTCGGACCGTCCGATCCTTGCATGCGTGACAAGTGTTCCTGCCAGCACTTCGGACCGTCTGATCCTACACTTCGGATCGTCCGAAGTGACCTCCATGACATCACTGATGACATATTTTATTGGAACAGCTGGACGCACATGAACGGATCGTCCGATCGGACTTCGGATTGTCCGAACTCCTCGGGCCTTCGATCCTTGGCTCCGTTTACGTTCGGATCCTCCAAACCGAGTTCGGGTTGTCCGATCGTCTCGAACCTTTCCCACCATTTCGAGTGTCCTGGATTCATTTCCGGACTCCGTTAATCCCTTGGGAATTTTTTTAATCATGTTTTACTTAATTTAAACATGATCATACGATTAAGTACTCATTAATCATTAATTCTGGATATGGGCTACTACATTATCCCCCCCTTAAAAGGAATTCGTCCTTGAAATCTAGGGTAAACCTCGAGAATATAATATAAACCACTTGTCCAATTCATCAATAATTCCGTTTCGAAACATCTGGTCGAATAACCTTCGACAACCCCAAACCTCGCTAAACCTGCAGGGTCTGTTCAATCACTGAACCACATCAGAACATATACTCGGTTTAGAATCTGCACTGATTCCAAACTCTCACGCCTTTAACAATTATCCTGACAATCACTGCCTTCTTATCATCAATCCTGCAAGAATTTAGTAACACTAATGACTACCGTCAGTTATCCTTCATTAACCGCAAACGACACGGTACCTTCGATCCAAACTGCTGATTGTATCAGCCGCACTAACTACAGATCTTAGCGATGACACTCTTATTAAGATCGTAACTAGTCCTCAGCTATCTCTAGACACGCACGAACTTCATCGCTTCCCAACGAGAAAAACAAGATACAACACATTGTATCTTACTGGTCTAACGATAACGTCGCATCCCTCGTTGTTATCGCAAAGCGCTAAACAATCGATCTAGATTCAACTCTCGGTCAAATCCTAGAGATCTTTTTTCAAGAACTCGTCCGAGTTATTCCTTATCACTAAAGATAAAATATTTATTCCCAAAACAATACCTTATGCGAAGAGAAATGGCAACTACCGGCCACCAGCTCGCAAAGCAATCGCATCGCTGCACATCACTCTAACCATCTGAAATCCTCAGACTAATTGCGATCAACCTTGATCCGAATCTCGCTATCGTAAATAACATCTACTTGATCACATTAGTCATCCTGTCATGGATAACAATCAAATCCTGACAATTCCTGGAATCATAGCACGTACCTTCAGTACTTACACTGCCCGATGCTGACGAATGTTCCCAAAGAACACCAACTAAGTAAACAGATGACAACATCTCTGTTTACTAACCTCAATTGTGACAAAATCATCGTACACAATTTCTTGTCTTAATGCACTCTTCGAGGTCGTTGCCTCGAATTACACTACCATCCTACTGAAACTCTCAGATGGACTAACACCATTCTCAGCATTAGTAGTCTATATCGAACGCTTACCTATATCTCGTCACTAGAGATAGTATCGACAAAAACGATTCTCAGTTATCCTGTCCTAGATAACGAAAATCCTTAACTAATTAACTGGGATAGTCAACCTGGTTCCCCTCGATCCCACACAAAATCTTTTAATGACACAGCATATCAGAACGCACTGGGATATCAGCGACAACAATCCCGCCAGACTTAGAAACACAAGTCTTAGTTTTTGTCTCATCCCATGAAACAACTACTACTAACCTGCTAATGCTCATTGAAATCCATAAGCACTTGTCGAATCGCCTCTCAAGTACAACTTTTGAGAAATCTGCTGGAAGCACCCAAGCAAAACACTCCGACTAACAGTCCCCAAAATTTTTTTTCCACTGAAAATCCTGGGACAATCGCTGAATCCATTCTCGCCAACTTGGTCAATCACTGCTAACACAAGCAATGCTCAGACCAAAATCCGTCACTGGTAACCTCAGTGACACTACCAACGAACTATGATCACAAGAGCCAACCTATGACCACTTTCATGATCCGCAGAACCTTATGGTCTCGATTCTCGCATTCCTGAAGTTCCTTAACGACTAGAGAATTCCCTGAGTGCACTTGAATCGCTGTATCTAAGCATATCATACTTATAGTACTATCCCAAGTACTTCCTGATTCACTATATCCCAATCATCACCGATTGGAATAATCTAATCGATCAAGTCAATCTACTGTAGCTCTCGCTCTACCTGACGATATCAACCCTAATCGGACAATCACTGAACTAAGAAAAACTCTCATGGCTCGATCAATATCGATGATCCCACAGCCACACGTCAGTTAACCCCAAATACTGGGAATCAAAAGAATCATACCTGATTCAATCATCTATCTCTGACAGAGTCAAACAACAGTTACGAGTAGTCGCTAGTGCCAAGCTTGCACCTAGTCTAGACGCACTATCCACTGTCTATGTTCATTAACGATGACTATAAGGACTTTGTAACGCCCCGTTTTTATCTTAAATGAGTTTATTTGAGTTAATCGGAGATTGCAGAGTTCAAGAGCCGACTTGATTTTGATCAGGGTCCTTTTTGCAAATTTTGGAAATTTCAGGGACTAAAGTGCAAATTTTGAGTTTAATATATTATCTACACTCCATTGACTAGTCCAACCACTCTCTCATCTTCTCCAACTCGATTCCTCTCCATTAAAGCTTGGGAACGCCACTTTCAAGCTTTGGGATTTCAATCCGAGTTCGATCTGGCCGTTGAAAATTATTTCTGAAGGCAGATTAGCGATCACTGCAGCGAGAGCTCCGTTATATCGTAAGTTTTTCTACGATCGGATACATTCTAGTTTTGGATGTTGTTAGAATCGTTTGAGATTCGAGTATGTTGTTCTAGACAGAGTTCTGATCGTTTATTATCTGTCGGTTTTGAATTAGAGCGACGTTCGGATTTGTTATGATTTTTGGAAGCCATTTTCGAAAATGTGGATTTTGAGATTGATGGGTTTGCTTTGTTATTGTTGTTTTGGGCATTGATATGAGGTTATTTCGGTATTGAACTGCTGTCTGCATTTCCGGTTTGTCCAGTTTATAGCCGTTATGCCGTCGGTTTGAGTTTTGGAGATTTCGAACCATTTTTGTATTGATTGAAGCTTTGGCTTGTGAGTGATCATGGTTGTTGATCAACTCTTGTTTTCGTACAGATTCGTTGGAGTCTTTCGAGCCCTGTGATAGCAGCATTGTTCGTCGAGAGTTGGACGAAGAACGGTAAAGAGATTTCCTTGAACCGTTGTTTGTTGTTTAAGTTGTATAGTTGTTGATACAATCTTTTGTTGTAGCTTGTCCGGAGTTGGATCTACGACATTGAAAGGTAAAAATAGTCATTGTAGCGGGATAGCATACTCGGGACAGTTGGTTCTCGAGTTTCCTCTTTCAAATCACATATTGCATCTACACTTGTTCTAGCATGAGGAACTTGTGTTTTGTTGATTGAATTTGCTTTTGACTATGTGGCTTATGTTTTATATTTCTATTATGCATTCATCTTGAGCCTACGTTGATTCAGCGGGCAGAACCGCCCTTTTTGTTTAGACGTTTGGGAACTATGATTGAGTGGCCTAGGTCGTAGTCATTTCGCCTGGTGCTAGCATACTCATTATAGTTGCTCAAAGTCTAGGGGAGTGGGATACGTGGCACCACCTTGATTGAGAGAGTTGGTGAGTCGTTACGTGATCTCATCCTCGGGATCCCAAAAGCACAGCAGCAATCCCTCGTTTATCAGATTTGATATCCCGGTTTAAAGACATTCATTTCGTTACATTGTTATTGATTACGTTGTTGTCTTGAAAACATGTTTATTGTTGTATTACTTGATATGTTGATTTTACTGGGATTATCATTCTCACGGTTATCCGGCTGTTGCTTTGTTTTGTATGTGTACTTGGCAACAGGTGGGTCAGGAACAAGTCAGAAGAGGCATGGTTAGCTTCGAGGGAAAGATGTAGAAGTGAGACTTGGTCTAGAAGTCGATTCCAGCATGTCAATCTAGTTTATGTTAGAACATGTTTAGTTATCGAACTTCATCGTTATATTGTTGTTGCATGTTCTCGACTTTGGTTTGGTTGTTGAACTCCAGAACTCATGTTTTAATTTGAGGAATCAAGTTTGTAACGCATGTTTATGTTTTGAAATATTGTATGGCTTGATGTTCTTGATTTTGGCAATTTCTAGCACCGGAGCAGCCAGGGAGGCGCGCCCGCGCGCCTGCGCCCCTTTCCGGGCAGGGCGTCATGTGCGCCTGCGCCTTGGAAGGGCGCGGCCGCGCATGAGCTGTTGAAAAACTGGCGGTCAGATCAATCACGATTGATACCCGGTGCAGCGGAAGTTTAAAAATTTTATCATGGAACAATTCCATGGTGTGGGTATCAACCATTCAACGATTAAATTATTGTGTGTGTAAAATTCAAATAACAATTAATTAAATTTTACCTCCAATCTCGAAGCGAGATTAATGGACACCACACAGATTTCTCTGCGCTTCTTGTATCTCCCAGGAACTGATGAACTCCTTCAATCAGGTCCACGAATGAGGTTTTAAATCCCTCTGATAGATTGCACTAGAAAATCTATCAGAAGTTTTCTGCGAAGAGATTAAACGAATCTGATTCGTTATTCCTGACTGCGATTCAAAATCACAGACCGAAATTTCTCGGACAGAGCAAAAAGGGGGCGGCCGAAAATATTAGAGAGAGAGCTAGGGTTCGAAAATTTTGTCTCTCAAAATAATGACCTGTTGTGTCTAATTTCTGTACTGCAATAACTTATTTATAATGCAGGCCACTAACACCTTAGGGCCCATTAGTCATAAGTTAGGGCCCGACAAGCAAAGCCCGCACGTTCAGAAATTAATATAAAATTCATCGTGACTCCGATTGATGAACCGATTTCACCAATGTGCACAGAAACCATTTCTGCACATTTTAAAGTCAAAATAAATTTTCCTGAATCCGAATTCAGTGGTTTCCTAAAATGTCCATCCCTATGTCATTTTAGGAAATCCTACTCCCTTACTCTTATTTAAGAAGTCCAACTCCTTAGTTCATTAAATTTAACTCTTTAAATTTAACTATCTCAACGGGGATTAAAACTCCATTACACTGTGTGACCCTCAATGGTTCAGGGATACAGCTAGCCGTGGTCTCACAACTCCTTGTGACTCGGAACAACACTTTCCGACTTGCCCAACGAATCATGGTAAAGCGCCTAGCAACATCGCCCCATGATTCCCTAGGTATCACTGATAGTGCCTACAAGAACCAGTAGATTTTGGTTAGCGTACAGTACGGTCCCTTCATCCATATATCCCGATCGAATCAACAACCATTGGTATCGAGAGTCGCTCAAGATTCGATAACTATGCAATACATCTTGAAGATCAAATTAGTGACATCGCATGTGCTACTAAGAAACCATTTCTTAAATCACATCAAGTACTCTGGCCAGAGATTTGTCACACTAATATCTCCTCAGATCGCATAGGATATCCACACTCGCAAGTATGTGGTGAATCCTTGACAACAATGCATTGACTCCTACATGTGTCGTAACTGTACCCAATCTCGACACCTGATGACCCCCATAGAGTCGGTAAACGAGTCAAAGCACACTAGCATATAGAGTCTCCATGATGTTTCAAGTCGTAAGGACTAATGGTGTACAACCAAAACCGCGGACTTTATCCACTCGATAAGTGATAACCACTTGGAAAGTCCGGATAGGGTAGTTCGATTATTCATCCTATGAATATCCATTTGCATGCTTCGAACATCTCCATGTTCCCTACCAATGAAACGTGGTACTCCGCATCGCAAATGCTAGTCTCAAACTCGAGCGATCCTTATCCTTATTATCGGACGGCTCAATCGACTAGGAACGGTTTTTAGAATATACAGTGACTATAAGATGTATTTCATGATAGACATCTCCATGTTCTACCACATCTTACATACACTATAGTATATTCAAGGTCTTTATCAAAACAACAATAGTATATCACAATATAACAATATGAAGTAATATAAAGTCATTGCCATAAAAGTGTAAATAATATTAAACAAAAGATTGTTTACAAAGAGTCATCAAAGCCCATAGCCACACAGTTGGCTCACTGGGCACCCACTCTTACAATCTCCACTTGCCCTATAGCCAACTAGTCATACTACGTAGACCCATTGCTTCGCGATGTTTGTCAAACAATGGTCCTGGCAAGGGCTTAGTAAGCGGATCAGCGATATTGTCTGCAGAGGCCACTCGTTCGACAATGATGTCTCCTCTTTCCACAATCTCCCGGATTATGTGGTATTTCCTGAGTACGTGTTTGGATCTTTGATGAGACCTTGGTTCCTTTGCTTGAGCAACGGCACCCGTGTTGTCACAGTACACCGGGACTGGACCAACAAATTCAGGAATGACGCCCAACTCTTGGACGAACTTCCTCATCCAAACGGCCTCTTTAGCAGCAGCTGATGCTGCAATGTATTCAGCCTCAGTGGTGGAATCCGCTGTGGTGTCCTGCTTGGAACTCTTCCAAGAGACAGCACCGCCATTGAGCATGAACACAAATCCAGAGGTTGACTTCGAGTCATCCACATCACTTTGGAAGCTAGAGTCGGTACAGCCTTCCAATTTGAGTTCTCGTCCTCCATAAACCATGAACATATTCTTAGTCCTTCGCAAGTACTTAAGAATGTCCTTCACGGCTTTCCAATGCATTTGACCAGGATTAGACTGATATCTGCTCGTGACACTCAGAGCAAATGCTACATCCGGTCTGGTAGATATCATCCCATACATGATACTACCTATAGCTGACGCATATGGTACATGTGTCATATTCTCTATCTCTTCATCAGTCTTGGGACACATAGACTTGGATAGAGAAACTCCATGACACATGGGTAGATGTCCTCTTTTGGACCCATCCATTGAAAACCGTTTCAATATGGTATCGATGTAGGTTGATTGAGTGAGTCCTATCATTCTCTTAGACCTATCTCTATAGATCTGTATCCCAAGAATGTAGGATGCCTCTCCCAAATCCTTCATCGAAAATCTACCTGATAACCATATCTTTGTTGACTGCAACATCCCTACATCATTCCCAATGAGTAGGATGTCATCAACATAAAGTACTAAGAATGTCACCGCATCCTTAACTACTTTCTTGTACACGCAAGGTTCCTCCGGGTTCTTGATGAAACCAAAATCTTTTATTGTTTCATCAAATTTCTGGTTCCAACTTCTTGATGCTTGTTTTAGACCATAAATTGATCTCTGAAGCTTGCATACCTTATGCTCGCTTCCCATGGATGTGTACCCCTCAGGCTGCTTCATATAGATTTCCTCCTTAATGTCTCCATTAAGAAAAGCAGTCTTCACATCCATTTGCCATATCTCATAGTCATACCATGCAGCTATGGCAATTAGGATTCTTATGGACTTGAACATTGCAATTGGTGAAAAGGTTTCGTCATAGTCAACTCCTTGCCTTTGAGTATAACCTTTAGCCACCAATCGCGCCTTGTAGGTCAATACCTTACCATCAGGCCCAAGCTTTCTTTTGTAGATCCATTTACACCCTATCGGAACAATTCCATCGGGAGGATCTACTAAAGACCAATCTTGGTTTGTATGCATCGAATCCAATTCTGACTGCATAGCTTCAAGCCATAAATTCGAATCCGCATCAGAAATTGCTTCCTTGAAGTTTCTTGGATCACATCCAATGTCGGGTTCATCTTGATCCCCTTCAAGAAGAAGACCATATCGAACTGGAGGTCTAGAAGTCCTTTCGGATCTCTAGGTGCAGGCGTGTCCAGCAATGGTTCCTGAGGTGTAGGATCGTTATTTTGTATTTCGGGTTCTTCTCGAACTTCTTCGAGTTCCATCATCTCGCCTTTCTTATCCAATAAGAATTCCTTCTCCAAGAAGGTGGCATTCCTAGAAACAAACACCTTTGTTTCAGCAGGATAATAGAAATAATATCCGATTGAATTCTTCGGATACCCTACAAAATAACATAAGCTGGATCGACTATCCAACTTATCTCCCACTGTCCGCTTCACGTAAGCAGGACATCCCCAAATCCTCAAGTACGAATACTTAGGAGCTTTGCCATTCCATAACTCGTATGGTGTTTTGTCCACTGCTTTAGTGTGGACGTTGTTCAACAACAATACCGCCGTTTCAAGCGCATAGCCCCAAAACGAAGGTGGAAGCTCAGTGAAGCTCATCATAGATCGAACCATGTCCAACAAAGTTCGATTACGACGCTCCGATACACCATTAAGCTGTGGTGTCATAGGAGGAGTCCACTGAGAGAGAATCCCATTCTCTTTCAGATAGTCCAAAAACTCGGTACTCAAGTATTCTCCACCTCGATCCGATCGAAGTGCTTTAATACTTTTACCTAGCTTGTTTTCTACTTCAGCCTTGAATTCTTTGAACTTTTCAAATGCTTCAGACTTATATTTCATTAAATATAAATACCCATACCTTGAATAATCATCAGTAAAGGTAATGAAGTAGGTGTGGCCATGTTGAGTCCCTACTCTAAATGGACCACAAACATCTGTATGGATCAAATCTAACAGATTCTGACTACGCTCAGGTTTCCCCTTAAAAGGAGATTTAGTCATTTTTCCTTTTAGGCAGGATTTACAAGTAGGTAGAGAATTAATATCAGACATATCAAACATGCCCTCTCCCACTAGCTTGTTCATCCTCCTTGAGGAAATATGACCTAGCCTAGCATGCCAAAGGTTTGCCGGGTTTTGACTATCGATTTTCCTTTTGTTTGTTGTGCCGGTTTATCAACATAATTCACTGGAACGTCTTTTAGTTTTAAGTTGTATAGATCGTTTTCAAGTTGTCCATTTCCAATTAAACATTCATTCTTGTAAATATTGCAAATCCCATTCACAAAATTGCAAGAATAACATCTCTATCAAGCATAGAAATAGAAATAATGTTTTTAATTAAATCTGGCACAAATAAAACATCTCTTAACAATAATTTAAACCGTTCTGCAAAGTCAAACAAACATCTCCAATGGCCGTAGCTTCAACTCTGGAACCATTCCCGAGCCTCAGCTGGGTCTCACCCATTCTAAGCCTGCGACTTCTTGTCATCACCTGCAAATCATTGCAAATGTGAGATCCACATCCGGTATCCAATACCCAAGAAGTTGTATTAAGTGACATGTTTATTTCAATATAGAACATACCCTTTGCAGTTCCCAACTGCTCAAGATATTCCTTGCAGTTGCGCTTCCAATGACCCGGCTTCTTGCAGTAATGGCAAACATCCTTGGATTTTCCATTGTTTGAAGCCTTTGTCTTTTGCTTCTTCTCGGGCTCAACTTTCTTGGGTGGGTAGAACGTTTCTTGCCCTTCATACTTGGCCCCTTCTTCGCAGAAGATGAGGAGCCCACCAAGAAAGCTGGCTTATCCTTCTTAAGTGTGGATTCATATGTAACGAGCATATTGACCATCTCTTCAAGGGTGGCCTCTATCTTGTTCATATTAAAATTTATCACAAATCCATCAAATGAAGAAGGAAGAGACAGAAGCAATAAATCCACATTAAGTTCATGCTCCAACACCAAATCTAGGGTCGCCAACTTCTGTATGAGCCAAATCACTCGTACCCCATGATCACGGACCGAAGTCCCTTCACGCATGCGGCACGTCATCAACTCCTTAACAGTAGCGAACCTTTCAGCCCTCGACTGAGCCCCAAAAAGTTCCTTGAGTTGCGTGTGAATGTCAGCAGCATTCACCGTGTCCTCAAATCGCCTCTGGAGTTCATCAGACATCGAGGCTTGCATATAGCATTTGGTCTTGATGTCATGGTCACACCATGCATCAAGTTTGGCCAATTCCTCCGGACTTATGTCAGCTGGTGCTTCCTTCGGAGGTGCTTTCTCTAACACGTAGAGCATTTTCTCCGAAGTTAAGACAATCTTCAACTTCCGGAACCATTCCGTATAGTTGGCGCCAGTCAACTTGTTTTGTTCGAGGATCGAGAATAATGGATTTCGCGAATTCATTGTATGAAATACTGAAAAGAAAAACAGACATATATCAATGATTGTTTAACAATTTACTAAGACATAAAATAGGCGAATTTAATTTTATGAATCTCACTCCCACTATTTTAACGATTTCACCACCCTCTAGTGAAAACGGGAAACTTTTTCCTTAGTGAGAACATGGAGTCCAATTGACAAACTTATGGTCCCGAATAATATCAGCCAACCATAATTCTCAAAAGGTAGAGCCCAATTGCTTCCAAAGCAACCCCCATGTGTTTACCTCATGTCCAATAAGGGCCCAATAATATGACGCCGTTTAAAGTGACATGTCAAGATGACCCATCAATATTAAGTTGTGATGGACGGTCGCCATGTGGATCCCCCAATAATATGAGCCGATCCCATGGGAGTTCCACCCAACTTACAACATTTGTCGATCCAATGTACAGCTTTCCGACGGACGGGCCCCCCCAATAATATGAGCCGGACCGTATCCGCGGGTAGCGTCACATACATTGACCGTTGATGGAAGGTGGGAACATTTAAACAAATTTAAATTTCCTTTATTTATCTTGATATAAATTTTAAATCATATTTAAAATGAGGGATTTTTAATTATAAAAATATTTGTCTCATCATATTCATTTTATTGCATGCTTGCGGATTCACGCAATTTATGTCTAAACATGCATACAATCATAATATCAAATATTATAGGATGATCGATTCCATTTCTAATTGACCCGTGGTTGCCAATCACGGGTCTTAGTCCAATCCTAGGTAATATGCAGTATGCAATGCAATCCTATTACATGTGCTTCCAATTTACATTTCTTCAGTCTTTATTGTCTGCTGGGCCCACCGTCTTCAAATCTTGATCTCCCACTAAATCTAATGTATTTACAATAAATAACAATGACAAGTAGGGATACATTTTTAGGGGTGGGAACGGGCTATAAACCAAGCCCACTTTTATTACATATGACATTCATATCGGGCCATAACCAGGCCCATTAATAAAACCAACAACAATAAAACAAAATGTAAATTCCTAACATACACCTACAAAATTGGTCATGGCAATCGATCATCCTTATCCAATAACATTTAATTCAAAATTAATTTATTGGATAACATGCAGTGGCAATTCAAATTTAAACAAGATAAAATCATATTTTATATATAAAATCTCATTTCACATATAAAATCATATTTTATCTCTATATCAAATAAAATCATATTTTATCTATAAAATCCAATTTTACAAATAAAATCATATTTTACTCAATATATCATAAGATCATATCTTATCATCAATTGTACCAAAATAATTGATTTCAAAATTCAATTTACGGATAAAACATTAAAATTTTCAAAAATTCAAATTTATCCAAAATCAATTTTAAAATTTACGGACTCGAACAATTCGATCCGAAATCTCGTGAACCAATCAAAAACAATTTTTGACCGGACCAAAAATAAAATTTTAACATATTAAAATTAATTTTTAATAAAAATATAATTTTTTTCCGCGGGCCGCCCAGGACACTCCCGGGCCGGCCCGCACCCGGGGCGCGGGCCGGGGGCAGCCCGGCTGCCCCCTTAGGGCAGCAACAATTGCTGCCCTGGTGGCGCCTGGCGCCGCCGCTGGGTGGCGCCGAGCGCCGCCCAGGGGCGGCGCCGAGCGCTGCCCTGCGCAGCGCCCAGCGCTGCCCTGGGCGGCGCGGCGCCGCCCTGGGCGGCGACGGTCGCCGTCCTGGGCGGCGCCATGCGCCCCCTTTGGGCGGCGCCGTGCGCCGCCCGGGGCAGCAACAATTGCTGCCCCACCGGGCAGCGATCCAATCGCTGCCCGGGTTTTGCCCCGGAAAAAAAAAAATTTTTTTATTTAAAAATATTTATTTTGTTTTCAAAAAACCGAGATTCAAAAATTTTGTACAATCGATTAATTTAATCGTTTGATCTGAGCAACCTGGCTCTGATACCACTGTTGGAAAACTGGCGGTCAGATCAATCACGATTGATACCCGGTGCAGCGGAAGTTTAAAAATTTTATCATGGAACAATTCCATGGTGTGGGTATCAACCATTCAACGATTAAATTATTGTGTGTGTAAAATTCAAATAACAATTAATTAAATTTTACCTCCAATCTCGAAGCGAGATTAATGGACACCACACAGATTTCTCTGCGCTTCTTGTATCTCCCAGGAACTGATGAACTCCTTCAATCAGGTCCACGAATGAGGTTTTAAATCCCTCTGATAGATTGCACTAGAAAATCTATCAGAAGTTTTCTGCGAAGAGATTAAACGAATCTGATTCGTTATTCCTGACTGCGATTCAAAATCACAGACCGAAATTTCTCGGACAGAGCAAAAGGGGGGCGGCCGAAAATATTAGAGAGAGAGCTAGGGTTCGAAAATTTTGTCTCTCAAAATAATGACCTGTTGTGTCTAATTTCTGTACTGCAATAACTTATTTATAATGCAGGCCACTAACACCTTAGGGCCCATTAGTCATAAGTTAGGGCCCGACAAGCAAAGCCCGCACGTTCAGAAATTAATATAAAATTCATCGTGACTCCGATTGATGAACCGATTTCACCAATGTGCACAGAAACCATTTCTGCACATTTTAAAGTCAAAATAAATTTTCCTGAATCCGAATTCAGTGGTTTCCTAAAATGTCCATCCCTATGTCATTTTAGGAAATCCTACTCCCTTACTCTTATTTAAGAAGTCCAACTCCTTAGTTCATTAAATTTAACTCTTTAAATTTAACTATCTCAACGGGGATTAAAACTCCATTACACTGTGTGACCCTCAATGGTTCAGGGATACAGCTAGCCGTGGGCTCACAACTCCTTGTGACTCGGAACAACACTTTCCGACTTGCCCAACGAATCATGGTAAAGCGCCTAGCAACATCGCCCCATGATTCCCTAGGTATCACTGATAGTGCCTACAAGAACCAGTAGATTTTGGTTAGCGTACAGTACGGTCCCTTCATCCATATATCCCGATCGAATCAACAACCATTGGTATATCGAGAGTCGCTCAAGATTCGATAACTATGCAATACATCTTGAAGATCAAATTAGTGACATCGCATGTGCTAATAAGAAACCATTTCTTAAATCACATCAAGTACTCTGGCCAGAGATTTGTCACACTAATATCTCCTCAGATCGCATAGGATATCCACACTCGCAAGTATGTGGTGAATCCTTGACAACAATGCATTGACTCCTATATGTGTCGTAACTGTACCCAATCTCGACACCTGATGACCCCCATAGAGTCGGTAAACGAGTCAAAGCACAGCACTAGCATATAGAGTCTCCATGATGTTTCAAGTCGTAAGGACTAATGGTGTACAACCAAAACCACGGACTTTATCCACTCGATAAGTGATAACCACTTGGAAAGTCCGGATAGGGTAGTTCGATTATTCATCCTATGAATATCCATTTGCATGCTTCGAACATCTCCATGTTCCCTACCAATGAAACGTGGTACTCCGCATCGCAAATGCTAGTCTCAAACTCGAGCGATCCTTATCCTTATTATCGGACGGCTCAATCGACTAGGAACGGTTTTTAGAATATACAGTGACTATAAGATGTATTTCATGATAGACATCTCCATGTTCTACCACATCTTACATACACTATAGTATATTCAAGGTCTTTATCAAAACAACAATAGTATATCACAATATAACAATATGAAGTAATATAAAGTCATTGCCATAAAAGTGTAAATAATATTAAACAAAAGATTGTTTATACAAAGAGTCATCAAAGCCCATAGCCACACAGTTGGCTCACTGGGCACCCACTCTTACATGAGCCAGGGTGCCGTGCGCTCCTACGCCTGATGAGGCGCGGCCGCGCGGGCCCTTATATAAAAAAAAATGTGTTGGCTTTTAGTGCTTGCTTATTCTAATTACTCCTTTTATTGATGTTTAGAACCGAGGTCTCACATTAAGTGGTATCAGAGAGTTAAGATTCTTGGTTGAACTAGAGTGTGCGGGGTAGATCGAGTCTGCGTGTATTGGCTCCTCGCATGTGTTTGAATTATTTAACTGTGTAATTAATTTCATGCGAGCATGCTTTGTTGTTTGGAATTATTGAATTACATGGTTTTGAGTTTAATCTATAAAGCATGATCTACTTGTGATATAACTGTTTTTGTTGTCAACTGGTATCCGGTATTCCAAGCGGTTGTAAGGGCACTGATTGTAGCGATTGAGATATCTCGTGTCCTAACCTTTGATTATCAGATGGGTCCTCGTCGAGTGATAAACAGAAACACACCGCCAGTTATCCCTGCGACTGAGCAAGCTAGCACTGAAGTTGATCAGATGGATGCTACAGCGACGCCTATGGAGACCTTGCTGAAGAGGTTTCAGTCGTTCAATCCGCCGTTGTTCATGGGTTCAGAAAATCCAGTTGAATGTGAGAGATGGTTGGATGATATTGATCAGTTGTTCGATTCCATTGACTACACCGATGACCGCCGAATCAGGTTAGTCATTCATCAGCTTCGTGGGGTTGCTAAGATCTGGTGGATCATGACAAAGAAAGCAATGGAGAGTAGAGGTACGGAAGTTACTTGGACTCTTTTTAAATCTTAATTCTATAAGCGGTTTTTCCCTATCTCGTACCGTAAAGATAAGGGAGCAGAGTTTGCCAATCTGAGGCAAGGGAATCTGAACATTGAAGAGTACGTAGCCAAGTTTGATAGTCTGTTGCATTTCGCACCGCTAATTTCCGAAGATGAGGAAGCAAAGGCCGATCAGTTTAGCAATGGTTTGAACCCCGATGTCTTCACGTTGGTGAACACCAACAGGCCTAACAACTTTGCGGATGCCATGAATCATGCAAAGGGAGAAGAAGCAGGCTTGTGGAGGCAAAGAGGTAATCAGGTGGCACCTCAGCAGCAGAGGCAGTATCAGAACCAACAATCTCAGTATCAAAATCAGCCACCTCAGCATCAGAACCAGCAGCAGAGGTATGAAGGTGGTAGCAGTGGGGGAAACAGAAAGGATCAGTACAAGGCAAGAGGTAAACAGTTCAAAAGGCAGGGGAACAGTTCGTCTAGTTCCAGTGGTTCCCGACAGTTTGGTTCAGGGCAGAGTTCTGGATCATCATCCTTGTACTGCAGCAAGTATGGAGGAAGACACTCACCAGATCAGTGTGTGGGAGTCTTTGGTAACTGCAACACCTGTCAGCAACCGGGACACTTCTCTAAGGTGTGCCCTCAGCATAACAGAGATAGAGCTCAGAGTAGGAGTTCGTCTAGACCTGCAGCTCAGCCTGAGAGGCAGTCTTCTGCAGTTCACTCTTTCCAACCTCAGTAGCAGCAGAACAGACAGGGAGGTAATACTAGTGCAAACCAGCCTCCGAGACAGCAAGCATGAGTCTTTGCTCTGATAGAGGATCAGGCTCAAGCAGCACCTGACGATGTTATAGCAGGTAACTGTTCGATTTTCGATCATTCTGCTCATGTGTTGATAGATACAGGTGCTTCCCATTCCTTTATCTCTGAAAAATTTGTGTTATTGCATGCTTTTCCTACCGAGTTGTTGCCTACTGTAGTAGCTGTTACTTCACCCTTGAGTGGAGGAATTGTTTTTATCAGATTAGTCAGGAACTGTGAACTGTGTTTGAAGGAAATTTGTTAGAATTCGACTGTATTGTACTTGGACTGTCAGATTTTGATTGCATTGTCGGTATAGATGCTTTAACCAAGTACAGGGCAACCGTCGATTGTTTTCTGAAAGTTGTCAGGTTCAGACCCGAAATGGCAGACGATGGGAAATTCTTTTGTAAGGGTTCTCGATCTAGAATTACTTTGATTTCAGTGTTATCTATGATTCGTTTGCTACAGAGAGGTGCACAAGGATTTTTGGTGTATGCAGTTGATGTACTGAAATCTAGCCCAGCTTTGGTAGATTTACCAGTGGTTAGAGATTTTGCCGATGTGTTCCCGGAAGATGTTCCTGGATTGCCACATATTCGAGAGATCGAATTCAGCATCGATTTGGTGCCAGATACTCAACCTATTTCCAAAGCTCCTTATCGTATGGAACCTATTGAACTGAGAGAGTTGAAGGAGCAGCTTGAGGATTTGATTGCCAAGGAATACATCAGACCTAGTGTATCGCCTTGGGGTGCTCCTATTTTGTTTGTTCTGAAGAAGGATGGTTCTATGCGACTCTGTATTGACTACCGTCAACTGAATCAGGCTACAGTCAGGAACATGTATCCTTTACCCAGAATAGATGACCTCTTTGATCAGCTACATGGTTCTTCTGTCTATTCTAAGATTGATCTGAGGTCAGGTTATCACCAGCTGAGAGTGCGAGAGGAATATGTTCCTAAGACCGCATTCAGAATGAGGTATGGTCATTTTGAGTTTATAGTCATGCCGTTCGGTTTGAGTAATGCTCCAGTGGTTTTTATGGGTTTGATGAACCGTATCTTTCAGCGTTATTTAGATGAGTTCGTCATTATCTTTATTGATGATATTCTTATCTACTCGAAGAACCGTACTGACAATGCAGAGCACTTGAGGACCGTATTGCAGATTTTGCGAGTTGAGCAGTTGTTTGCCAAGTTGTCTAAATGTGAATTCTCGTTGGATCGAGTTGTCTTTCTCGGTCACATTATTTCAGGAGATGGTATTTCTGTCGATCCCAGCAAGATCGAAGCGGTTATGAATTGGCCTAGACCGACATCAGTACCTGAGATCCGAAGCTTCATGGGTTTAGCTGGTTATTATCGCCGATTCATCGAGGGTTTCTTGTCCATTGCCAAGCCAATTACCCAGATGACTCAGAAGAATGCGCCTTTTGTCTGGACATCAGATTGTGAGGCTAGCTTTGTTGATCTGAAGAGGAGACTAACCAGTGCTCCGATTCTTTCTATTCCGAAGGGTACTGGAGGTTTCACAGTCTATTGTGATGCTTCTAACCGAGGTTTGGGTTGTGTTCTCATGCAGCATAAGCATGTGATAGCGTATGCATCGAGGCAGCTGAAACCGCACGAGACTCGTTATCCGGTTCATGATCTTGAACTAGCTGCGATTGTATTTTCTCTGAAGATCTGGCGTCACTATCTTTTTTGTTAGTCTTTCGAGATCTTTTCTGATCATAAGAGTCTTAAGTACTTGTTTTCATAGGCAGAGCTGAATATGAGGCAGAGAATATGGTTAGATCTGTTGAAGGATTTCGATTGCGAATCAAGTATTATCCGGAAAAGTCGAATGCAGTTGCAGATGCCTTGAGCCGAAAGCTATGTTCTTTATCTCTTTCTACTATCGGTATTTCTCAGTTGATCGATGATTGTTGCACTTCTGGTTTAGAGTTTGAAACAGATAGGGAGACTATCAGAGTGTTTGCTATTCAAGCCGTGCCGGAGTTGTTTGTTGCGATTAGAGAAGCACAGAAGTCTGAGCCGAGCATTCAGATTTCAGTAGAGAAAGTCAGATCGGGACATCAGTCTGAATTCCAGGTTAGAGATGATATTTTTTTTGTGAATAACCGTATTGTTGTGCCTGATATTTCGGAGTTGAGACAGTGTATTCTCCGAGAGGCTCATTGCAGTCGGTTCAATGTTCATCCTGGAGGTTGTAAGATGTACAACGATTTGAAGATTCAGTTCTGGTGGAAGAGAATGAAGAGCGACGTTGCAAGGTTTGTATCTCGGTGTTTGAACTGTCAGCAAGTGAAAGCAGAGCAGAAGCGACCAGGTGGTCTATTGCACAGTCTATCTATTCCTGAATGCAAATGGGATCACATTTCTATGGATTTTGTCACGAAGCTACATCGATCAGTTCGAGGATGCGATGCTATTTGGGTAGTGATCGACCGATTGACGAAGTCTGCGTGTTTTATTCCGTACAGGATGATGTATCGTCACGACCAGATGGCTGAGTTGTATGTTAGCAATGTTGTGAGGTTGCATGGTGTGCCGAAGTCGATTGTTTCAGACCGAGATCCTAGATTCACTTCGCACTTCTGGCACAGTTTTCAGGAGGCACTTGGTACTCGATTGCATCTGAGTACAGCTTATCACCCTCAGACAGATGTACAGTCAGAGCGGACTATCCAGACGTTAGAGGATATGCTGTGAGCTATAGTGCTAGAATTTGGCACTAGTTGGCAGAATTCTTTGCCTCTTGTCGAGTTTTCTTACAACAACAGCTTCCAAGCGAGTATCGGTATGGCGCCTTTTGAGGCTTTGTACGGCAAGAAGTGCCGATCTCCGCTGTTTTGGGATGATTTGTCCGAGTCACTAGATTTGGGACCGGAGATGCTTAGAGATATGGCAGAGCAGGTTAAGATCATTCAGACCAGAATGAAGTCAGCTCAAGATAGACAGGCAAAGTATGCGAATGTCAGACGTAGACCTCTGAGTTTCGTGCAGGGAGACCGTGTGTTCCTTAAGATTTCTTCTTTCAGAGGCACTGTCAGATTCGGTAAGAGAGGGAAGTTATCTCCGAGATTCATCGGGCCGTACGAGATTCTCAAGAAGATAGGCGATCTTGCCTACAGACTTGCACTTCCTCCATCTCTATCTGGTATTCACGACGTGTTTCACGTCTCTATGATGCTAAAGTATCATCCAGATCCTTCTCATATCCTTCATCCTGATGAAGCCGAGTTAGACGAGACTCTGAGCTACTTTGAGCGACCGATTCAGATCCTTGATCGGAAGGAGAAACAACTCAGAACCAAGTTGATTTCGTTGGTGAAAGTGTAGTGGAGCCATCACGGAGTTGAGGAAGCAACTTGGGAGACAGAATCTGACATGAGACAGCGATTTCTGGAGTTATTCGGATGACGTGAGTTCTTCTTACTGTCTTTAGTTCTTTATTCTATCTTATGAATTGTGGTTCTTGTTGATTTTGAGGACGAAATCTCTTCTTAGTGGGGGAGAATTGTAACGCCCCGTTTTTATCTTAAATGAGTTTATTTGAGTTAATCGGAGAATGTAGAGTTCAAGAGCCGGCTTGATTTTGATCAGGGTCCTTTTTGCAAATTTTGGAAATTTCAGGGACTAAAGTGCAAATTTTGAGTTTAATATATTATCTACACTCCATTGACTAGTCCAACCACTCTCTTATCTTCTCCAACTCGATTCCTCTCCATTAAAGCTTAGGAACGCCTCTTTCAAGCTTTGGGATTTTTAATCCGAGTTCGATCCGGCCGTTGGAAATTATTTCTGAAGGCAGATTAGCGATCACTGCAGCGAGAGCTCCGTTATATCGTAAGTTTTCCTATGATCGGATACATTCTAGTTTATGGATGTTGTTAGAATCGTTTGAGATTCGAGTATGTTGTTCTAGACAGAGTTCTGATCGTTTATTATCTGTCGATTTTGAATTAGAGCGACGTTCGGATTTGTTATGATTTTTAAAAGCCATTTTCGAAAATGTGAATTTTGAGATTGATGGGTTTGCTTTGTTATTGTTGTTTTGGGCATTGATATGAGGTTATTTCGGTATTGAACTGCTGTCTGCATTTCCGGTTTGTCCAGTTTATAGCCGTTATGCCGTCGGTTTGAGTTTTGGAGATTTCGAACCATTTTTGTATTGATTGAAGCATTGGCTTGTGAGTGATCGTGGTTGTTGATCAACTCTTGTTTTCGTACAGATTCGTTGGAATTTGTCGAGCCCTGTGATAGCAGCATTGTTCGTCGAGAGTTGGACGAAGAACGGTAAAGAGATTTCCTTGAACCGTTGTTTGTTGTTTAGGTTGTATAGTTGTTGATACAATCTTTTGTTGTAGCTTGTCCGGAGTTGGATCTACGACATTGAAAGGTAAAAGCAGTCATCGTAGCGGGATAGCATACTCGGGATAGTTGGTTCTCGAGTTTCCCCTTTCAAATCACATATTGCATCTACACTTGTTCTAGCATGAGGAACTTGTGTTTTGTTGATTTAATTTGCTTTTGACTATGTGGCTTATGCTTTATGTTTCTATTATGCATTCATCTTGAGCTTATGTTGATTCAACGGGCAGAACCGCACTTTTTGTTTAGACGTTTGGGAACTATGATTGAGTAGCCTAGGTCGTAGTCATTTCGCCTGGTGCTAGCATACTCATTATAGTTGCTCAAAGTCTAGGGGAGTGGGATACGTGGCACCACCTCGATTGGGAGAGTCGGTGAGTCGTTACGTGATCTCATCCTCGGGATCCCAAAAGCACAGCAGCAATCCCTCGTTTATCAGATTTGATATCACGGTTTAAAGACATGCATTTTGTTTCATTGTTATTGATTACGTTGTTGTTTTGAAATCATGTTTATTGTTGTATTACTTGATATGTTGCTTTTACAGGGATTATCATTCTCACCGGTTATCCGGCTGTTGCTTTGTTTTGTATGTGTACTTGGCAACAGGTGGGTCAGGAACAAGTCAGAAGAGGCAAGGTTAGCTTCAAGGGAAAGATGTAGAAGTGAGACTTGGTCTAGAAGTCGATTCCAGCATGTCAATCTAGTTTATGTTAGAACATGTTTAGTTATCGAACTTCATCGTTATATTGTTGTTGCATGTTCTCGACTTTGGTTTGGTTGTTGAACTCCAGAACTCATGTTTTAATTTGAGGAATCAAGTTTGTAACGCATGTTTATGTTTTGAAATATTGTATGGCTTGATGTTCTTGATTTTGGCAATTTCTAGCACCGGAGCAGCCAGGGAGGCGCGCCCGTGCATCCTAGCACGTGCCCGCGCGCCTGCGCCCCTAACCAGGTATGCTCTGTGTCAGTGCATGTCAGTAGATCTCTTCTGCTCACGATCTTCCATCAGCGTTCTTCTTGTAACTATTTCATGCTTTTGAACATGAAGTTTCCCGTGTGCCTACCGAAAGCATCGATATAAGCATACTGGCAAAACCATATTCTGCATGAGTTTAGTGACATTACGCCCAAAACCTGTCATGCCTTAAGCACTCGAGGCATTTTCTGGTGAAGGTCTTTATGACAGTCTCTCCAACTATGAGTGGAGAATCTCTTCGGACTGAAACCACATAGGTTATTATACACCATTCGTTCCAAAAAGTTCTCAAAGGTATCTGACGCGATATACTCGTTTTTCTCTTCAAGTCTTTCCCGGCTGGAATCCATATGTTCTTCGATCAGCATCCCAATGCATCGAATGATGAACCGTACACAGCAGTCAATCTATCTATCGATATGCTACTACTGGTGTTCTCATCACTGTTGCATTCCTTATAGTAACGACTTCTGCCGCAAACCTCGGCAATGAAGAACCAAATCTTCTTTCGTTAGGTCTCCTCAGTCCTACAAGGATAATCCAATGTCTCAGTACTATTTCCCAATTATCTTGTATGCATGCTCTGATACAATAAATGTAGCGATCCATCCCGGATCCACTACCTAATCAGAGTTAAGAGCATAATTAAGCATGCATTAAATAAATTGCTGCGGAAGACTTAAATAAAAAGGACCAGCAGAATACAACTGGCTAAAAAAACTCTATTATACAACCCAATCGAATTATATTAAATAAAACCTATAGCTAATCTTGCTGTCTTCAAGGTCACTGGCTTCTCCAAGCTCCTGGTGATCAATCCTGCACCTACACCTGCCCCGTTGAATGGGGTGTCTAGATACACAGAAAAGACTGGACGTGAGCTCTAAGCTCAATACGCAAATACGGATAAACATACAAATATGATGCATGCAAATGACAGGGTATCCATATCTGGGATAACTGTATTCAAACTGCTCAGACTGGCGCCTGAGATATGATCTTGTCACATTGGGGTAGCTAACCACTGTGTGCAACCACTCACTCCCGAATAACGGACGCGGACCACGGAGTCCTCTCGATGTCAGTACCTAAGGGTACTCGATATCAAAACGTCCAACAGGGCCGAGCAACCCTAACCGGCTCATCTCAAAAGATGTACAGAGGTACAGACACAAGATGATATGTACATGCCACATAACAATAATAACATGCAAACACATAAATGCAACATATAAGCATGCATATCCGCTGGCAATCTCAGTCAGTACTTACGTACCTTTCTACAAGCAGTCCTAGCAGTCCAACTCTAGGTTCCAAGTCTATCATCAACTCTACAATGCAAATACCCATGCATCATTCATTAACTCTAAAAGCCTTAACTAAACTATTGCATACTCCTAAATAATTGAAGGAGACTATAGCTATACATGCGTCCATTGTCAGCCCGCTGATGGCAAGTATCTCGCAACTAGGGCACATACCTGCTGCAGATCCACAGCCTCAAGCACGGCACAACCACACGAGCACTGCTCCGCTACTATGTCAAACACTGTTTGACTATGCTAAAATATATTCTTTACTCCAACTCTCTAAAATAAGAGTACCCAAAGCCCTAAATAGAGCCACGCGGGCGAAGGAGAGGAACTCGGTGCAGCTAACAAATGACTCTCTCGGACCCTTTATATAGGCGAGGGTTCAGACCGTCCGAACCTGACTTCGGACCGTTCGATCCTTGCATGCGTAACAAGTGTCCCTGCCAGCACTTTAGACCGTCCGATCCTACACTTCGAATCGTCCGAAGTCACCTCCATGACGTCACTGATGACATATTATATTGGAACAGCTGGACGCACATGAACGGATCGTCCGAAATCCTCGGGCCTCCGATCCTTGGCTCCAAACGTTCGGATCCTCTGAACCGAGTTCGGGTCGTCCGATCGTCCCGAACCTTTCCCACCATTTCGAGTGTCCTGGATTCATTTTCGGACTCCGTTAATCCCTTGGGAATTTTCTTAATCATGTTTTACTTAATCTAAACATGATCATACAATTAAGTACTCATTAATCATTAATTCTGGATACGGTCTACTACAAAATTAATATTAAAAATCTAATTTAACTGTTAGAAATAATAATTATCCTTCTTGCTAGAATTATTAAAACATAATTAATTTATAAGTTCAACATGATAATGCGTGTAGCAGTAATAACCGTGGCATAATAAATGCACACAAAACATATCATACAAACCATGCAAACATAAAACATGCATATATAATCAACCAGGATATCCCAGATATTTTATTTGTACCTCTATTTAGCAACTCAATCAATCTAGCAACACTCGCTCTCTAGTCCAAGCTATATATAAGTAGAAAATCATCATATCATTTATTGTCTACCACAAGTCTTAGCTAGACTAATAGCTACTCACAGAAGCTAATCAGAGTCTAGATTTATACATGCATCCGTCGTTAGCTCTTTGATGCAATGACCTCAAAACCTAAGCACAACTTCGCTACGATCCCAGTAGCTCCTTGCAATCGTCCGGCCTTTGAACCGACACCTAAAATTTCCCAAAAGCCAACTACCGAATGCGTGTCCCTTATTGGACAACACACTGTTGTCGATACGTACAGTTCGCACCTTCCGAGCTCTCTTAAGTAAAATCATTAATCAAAACTCATATCCTGTCAGACTACAAAGAAAACGGAGCTTCCGAACTGCTTGGTGCATCCGATCTTTAACATTGGTTTCCAAACTAGTTCTTAATTAGTAACCCATAATCAAGTTTAGACAATTCGTGATTAACTTAATTAGTAGTCGAACTACTACAATCCATGTTAACGTTTCATCAACATATATGGTCTATGGATGCATATCATATAAACAAATATTGTGAATGTACATGCATATATACCAAATGAAAGTCATATCATTCATATATATATATATAAAAGGTGGTGTATAATTTAAATATTTTCAACCAAGAAGAAAGATTGCAATAATAGGGACCGTGGTAATTAATGGAATCAAAAAAATAATCAGCTCGGACATGCACAAAAACACACACCAAAAAAGTTACCAATTACTCAATTAATTAGTGTGACAAAAATAAAATAATAAAATTATATATATATATATTTTCCAAAAATGTCACCATTAGTTCCATCCCCACCTCCCACCGGCCTCATCTCATTTGTAAAGCCTATATTAAATAATGGAAAAGCTGTGATTCAATCACATATCTCCAATATTACTCCCCACTTCTTACCTACAAACTCCACCGACGCCGCCGCCGCCGCCGCCGGAACCATGGGTGAAGAAAAAGTGTGCAGCCACCACAAGAACAAGCGGAAGAGGTTCCTCCGCCGCTGCTGCGCCACCGTACTGGTAATCAACTTCATCCTCCTTCTCACCATCCTCATCGTGTGGGCCGTCCTCCAACCCAAGAAACCTCGATTCATCCTCCAAGACGCCACCATCTTCAGCCTCAACGTCTCCGCCCCAAACATCATCTCCACCACCGTCCAAGCCACCGTCTTCTCCCGCAACCCCAACTCAAGAATCGGCATTTACTACGACAGGATGTACATCTACGCCACCTACAACAGCCAGCAGATCACCTACTTCACCACCATCCCCCCCGTTTACCAAGGCCACAAGGACGTCAACGTCTGGTCTCCCTTCATCTACGGCACCAACGTCCCCGTCGCTCCCTACAACGGCCCCAGCCTCTCCATGGATCTCAATAACGGTGACGTCACCATGCTCATCAAGCTCGACGGCCGTGTTAAATGGAAGGTCGGAACTTTCACCACCGGCCGTTACCATCTTCACGTCACTTGCCGGGCGAATATTCCCATCGGAAACACTAGCAAGAACAACGGAATTATCATCGGAGCCGCAGTTAAGTATCAAATTCAACAGAGCTGTAGTGTCAGTGTTTGAATATTGATGCCAATATAATTATAATACAGTTTCAAAAAAAAAAAAAAAAGGAAATACAAAATTGAAGCAAATTTATGATATACCATATATAATTTTCATGAATTGGGACCATCTTATTGCTGCCATGAAATTTTACTTCTTTAATTTTCATGAATTGGGTTTTATCTTTTACTATATATGGAGCTGAAGAATTGTAAATCCTGGTAACAATAATGAATGTATGATTATATATGAATTAATTAAATACATTAAGCTATTGCGTAATCATTGTCTTTTTTTTATTATTGGGAAAGTTAGTGGCTTCTAGTGGTTGTTACGCTGTTACTTCATACAACATATATGATTTTTTTTTAATGTTGAAAGGCATTTTTTACAAATTTCATACTAGTTAAGCTTTTTTAAAAAAATTATCCGATGACAATGACGTTAAATATTTAATTTAAGGATAATGCTACATGTACTTTGAGGAATAGACATTGGATTACACAGTACACTTGAAATTACATGGTTATTTGGAAAAAATCTTTCAAAATCCCTGTACTTTATTTGAAAAAAATCTTTCTAAAATACATAATTATGTAATTTCAAGGGTACCGTCTAATCCTCAATGTACATATAGCATTACCGTTAATTTAAATGCTTGTCCAAAAAATTATTTAATTAAAATGTGGAGTACTATTATTTACGCTTGCTTAATGCGTACTCAAATCTTGTTGAACTTTTAATCAATAATTGATCAATTCCCATCACATTTATGTTTTTAGTCAACATAGCTAGCAGCTAGCTAGCTCGCGTGAAGTAGCAAAATAGACGTTTATTTTTTAATTGGACCATAGTGTAGTATACACTATTCTCTCTTTCTCAAATCGACACGAATGTACCAGGTTTGAGATGAGGTCTCGAATTTGAGACATAATTGTAATAATAATACTTATTTTTTTAACTTAAAAAATATTATAATTGTTGGATGAACAATGTTTTATGCATGTATAAAATGCAAAAAATTACAATAACCCTCGTATAAAAATTAACTTGTTTCATAACCATTTTTTTAGAAAAAAAAAAATTTAACACATTATATTTAACAACTTTGTTCTTAAAACTGAACCACATCTTTCGTTATCTAGCGCACAGTTCATGCACTTTAATTGAGTCTCTAACATGTGTTTTATTCAGGATGCACCTTAATACAATTTATAATATGCTCTTTTTTTTTGACACAATTATCGATATTTATCCCATAATATATATAGCCTTTTTTTTAAAACTCATAATATAACCTCTTTATAGGTTGAGTCTTTTGCTACAAAGACGCTCAATGAGAGCATTAATTTAATTTAGATTGTAAACTCAAAATATTTGCCCAATGGGTTATACAATATCATGAATTTATAACTATTTTTTTTTAATTTTAATATTCTATACTTCACTTGGGTACACTATATATGTTAGAGAATATATACTACTATACTACGTTGGTGATTTAATGACACCGGATATAGACCACACACATAATATCATGTTTTTGACAATACAATTTTTGGCATTAAAGCTGAAAATGACATAACTAACATTATATACAAAAATATTTATTGGATTATAATACTTACAATTAGACTGATCGAACCGAAATGACCCACAATAGAAAATGGACAAGCCATGTGATGGCACGTAGAGCCAACCTAAATTCCACCTTTTCCTCGACTTATGTTTTGTATTTTAATTTTTCATCTCTTCCATGAAGTCAGAAACTACAAAATATTCCCGGCGACCCAGATTCATTTATTTACATGAGGCACATTATATCGGTTATCCGTGGAAAAATTTAAAAAAGCATGATATCCCTATTTAAAATTATTATTTATTAGTATTTTAAAGTTAAACTTTACGATTTTAAAACACTAGAATAAAACGGAATTCCGTCTCCTAATTAGTCAACTTTAGTTCTTAATTTAATAAATTTGCTTATCTCGGAATTAATTTCTTTCTCAGTACAATAACATTTCTTTATATATATATATATATACATATATACATATATATATCATATGTTGCATGTATGATCAGTTTATCGAAAAAAAAAACTAAAATAAAAAGAAATTGCAAATATATTACAGTGAAATGAAATTTAACTAATAAATTTACCAAAATAAAAATCTATTCATCTTACAATGTTAATTTTGCTACTGTTCCACCATAGATTCCTAATATCGAAAGTTGCCTATATTCATTCACATTTTGATTTCTTAGGGTTTTAAACACTACTAACTTTCACATAGAGATTTTCATGCCTTTTTTTTACAAGTAATTCCAAATGGAAGGTATTCCAATATTTATTAATGATGTGTCGTCAATTAGTATATCAAAAGTATATATTGCGATCAATTATTTAACTATATATTTTGTCTTGCCTCGTGCTACGAAAGTGAAATTTATTTTACGTAATAGCAATATATAAAAGACTATATGCAGAAAATTAGGGGAAAAAAACTATATGCAAAAATTAAAAAAAAAAAAAGAAAAGAAAAAAGACTATATGCAGAAAATTGGGAATAATAAGAGAGATCGGAGACCTAATTGTAAAAATAGGACAATTAAAATTAAAATATTATAATGTGCTAAAAAAAAATTCTCCCGTCCAAATGTAGGTAGGTTAGATGTACACTTTTCCTACCCAAAACACCAACAGTCAATTAAAAATAAACGATATCAACTTTAATTTGTTGCGTTATTCAATAGTTTAATCATATATATGAGGCATCCAATGCTAGGGATTAATTAATTATAGTAATATTACTAATTTATAAGCTGTTGATTTATATTACTAATTTATAAGCTGTTGATTTTCTTATGTTATAAAAAATTTCTGAAATTTTTTTATATATTTCATGATCGAGAGTTTTTTTTTTTTTTTTTTTCTAATTAACTCTAAATCAAAACTCAAGTTTTTGTCTTCCAATAATTATTCTCTCAATAATTTTAACAATTTTTAACGAACGGAAATTGAAAATCTAGCAATTATTCTGACATCTATTATAAGATTGGATATTTGTCATTTGATCAAAAATTATATTTATTAATAATTATACAATTTAAAATTCTTTTGAACTTCACATAACCAAACTTAAACTTTTATAAAACAAATGTTACTTACATAAATTATTTAATTATATATAGAGAAAATAAGTTTTTTTGGTCCATTAACTTTTTCATGTTTTGGTTTTGGTTCATTAACTTTTCTAATGTGGGTTTTGATATATTAACTTTGCATTTTCAGTGTTTTTTGGTCCAAATGCATACGTGTCAACGTTTGATTGGTCTAAAATGATGACGTGGACCAATCAGAAGCTAACACGTATGCAGTTGGACCAAAAAACACTGAAAATGCAAAGTTAGTATACCAAACCCCACATCGAAAAAATTAATGGACCGAAAACCAAAGGTAGTAAACTTACTGATCAAAAAACTTCCCATATATATATATATATATATATATATATATATATATATATATATATATATATATATACACACACGCATATTAAGAGAATTGTTGTCTTGTCTTAGATGCGATAATATTTATAAATTCAAAAACTAATTTAATTAAATAAATAGTCTTTATGTAATTATTACGGATTGAATCTCGGGGAGAAATTGGATGTAGGGGTCTATCTGTGTCCATAAGCTAAGAACGAGTCTTTTTCCATCCTACGCTCTCCACTTGCTTATAATAATTGCATAATAATAAATGGAAAGGGACATTTTAAATAAGTTTTCTACCACATTTTAATGATCCATTTTAATTTCATATTATAGTGACAGAAATAACATTCCAGTTATAATGTTACACCTGCCCTAGCGTGTGTGTAAAAACTTTTCGTTGCCTCAAGACAATATTTTTAGTATTTAAAATTTTTGAACTTATGGTCAGTATTTAATAACTCCAAATATTTTAGGTCAATTACTTGAACAATCTGTAATAAAATTGAAACTTGAGGAACATCTTGCAAGCTTGCTCGCGGTATCCTGGTTTGATAGTATGTGATCTTGTGCAAAAATTTAATGAATGTCATTATATACTTGAAATATGTCGATTCCGACAATACCTGTAGAAAAAAAACAATATTTTTGTAGTAACTCATTTCCCATTTTATGACCTTAAATGGTTGAACATAATTAAGAGATTTCAATCTAAATTAACCAGGTAATTAATCGAATCAGAAATGTGGAATCAGGATTTCGAAACCACCCAAGAGATCGGAACTTCCGAAGTGGATTCGGAAGCACCGAACCATAGCAGATGAGATCGAAGCAAATGTGAGTTCGGACATTCTGAACGTGAGATCGGAGCTTCTGAAGGTAGTCCATGCGTACTAGTGATTTGTCGCCAACATTTGGACATGCTGACACATGCATGAGATTAGAGCTTCCGAAGTAGAGATCGGAGCTTCCAAATTGGACATCTGAACTGGACAGTTCGGAACGTGGCATGCATGCAGTGATGGAGATTCCGAACATTTCCTATAAATAGGGCACACGAGGCTCACATTTAATTCACTTGCCAATTCACAAGTTCTTTCCCTCTATTGGTGTTTTCATGGGTGTTTATAGTCAGTCATCGAAGTCCCGGCGGTAGTGAGGTGCTTCTATAGTCACAGCGGAGTTGTGCCCAAGAGTTAGGGCCTTCGACAGCAAAGGGGTGACGACGGCCGCAGATATAACCTAGATCTCTAATATTATTAGGGAGTATTTATTAACTTAGTTAAGGCTTTTAGGTTTGTAGTGACCATTTCTGAAATCACTAACTAATCAAAGCTTAAGTATGCAATAAATATCTAAAAGTAATAATCAGTAAAAACCAGCGGAAACTAAAAATGATACAACTAAAAACCTCGGTTAAATACAACCGATACTGAAATTAAGCGTATCCAAATGTTATACAACCCCATCGAATAACAGTACTAAAAATCCACTAATAGAAACCTTGTACGGTACAAATTTGACTTTGCTGCAGATCAACGACCTCTACCTTCAGATCCGTCCAACCTAAGCCCTGCCCCATAGAATGAGATATCAAAACCAAAAACCGAAGACATGAGCTAACAATGCTCAGTACAAAAGTATAAGTATACACATCCCATGAATGCTAATACAAAAGAAAGGGTACCGGAAACCTATCATGCTAGAAACTCTTGCTCAAAAAATAGTTGTCATGATATGTAGCACAGTGAGTCGTCGCATGAGGAGTACTCCCATACCATAACAATAAGTGGACAAAAGTAAGGAATCCATCCACAAATCACTCGGGGCTAAGCAACCCCTTTACTGGTAATATCAAGTTATAGACTCAACATGATAATGTGTGTAGCAGTAATAAACGTGGCATAATAAATGCACATAAATCATGTCATAAAAACCATGCAAACATATAACATATATACTCAATCAGGATATTTTGGATAGTACATCTGTACCTCTATTAAGCAACTCAAGCAACCTAGCACAACTAGCTATCTAGTCCAATCCTATAAGCACATAATCATTATATCACTTATTCTCTACTAAAAGTCTTAACTAGAGTAATAGATACTCACATATGATAATCAGAGTTTATACTTATACGTACGTCCATCGTTATCCTTTTGATGCAATGTCATCAAAACCTAGGCACAACTTCGCTAAGATCCCTGGTAGCGCTTTGCTATAGTTCAGCCTTCGAACCAACGCCTAAAACTGCTAGAATTTAGTTAGAAGTCGAGAGAGAAAAGTGAGGAAAGTGTGAGGAAACGGCTGCCTCGAGCCACCTATTTATAGGCAACGATTGTGTTAGGATTGATTTGGGGAAGATTCTTTGAGTTACAATAGCTCGTTCTTGAAATATTAAACACCGACGAATTAAATTGAGTTTGATTTCCAAACCAAGTGGAAGACACTCAAAATAATCCTTCGTAAAAATAGATTAAGCATTTTGTAAATCATTTGAAAACAATGCAATCAAAAAATAGTAGCAAAAGTAAGTAAATGCGATAAATAAAATAGGCACGAATTTGTTCATGGATGTTCGGAGATAAAACTCCCACGTCACCCCTTCTTCCCCTTTGAAGGATCCACTAGAAGACTTTGGTTTATACAACCCACTCCAATCATAGGAATTATCCCATCGCCTAAGTCTGAACTCCTAGCACTCTCGATTGTAGGACTCAACCTCACAACCCGCATAATGTTTAACATCTTTTATGTCAAGACTACAAACACATTTTTTAATGTCTTTGTGTGAATACTCTCACTCAAATAATTTTTACAAATCATCTCTCATATGTGTGTGAGTGAGTTGGGATATGAAGAACTTGACTGTGAAAGCTCAAGTATATTTAGTTTTTTGTTCTCCACACAAATGGAAAGCTCTCAAAAAGCTAACTAATCTGTTTTGGACGCCCCATATGATGTATGTGTTCTCATTTCAGCTCATATTTTTTTATATAGAATGCCCATGCATTTCATCCTCATTGAAATTAATTATTTGTCCTTTTCAATGTTGTATTTATGAGCAATTATTTGATCTTCTCAATGTTGTATTTATGAGCAATTATTTGATCTTCTCAATGTTGTATTTATGGGCTGTTGTTTGATCTTCCAATGTTGTATTAGAACTGATTATATGAGCTGGTTCTTCAACTGATCTCACTCAACTAGTCTTGCTTCAACTGGTTAGCCCAACAAGTCTAGCTCAGTGCAGACCTAGATATTTCAATTCCATTTATCAGTTCTTTATGCTAATATTCAAATCTCGACTTCTGAAGATGATTTGTAGATAATGTTCTTAGATTTCCAACACATACTGAATCATTTCATTTGGATAACCAAGCTACAAGATATTACCAAAATACCAGAGCTGGTCTGTCAAACAACTTGTTGTCATCTCATTCGTCCAGTTCAATGTTGAGGCAGCAGTTTGACCTAGCTAACATACGAATTGGTCCGAATGGTATGAAATATGACTTGTATATATCTGAGTTGGATGCTCAACGGTTTTGGTGGCTGGTCATTTGAATCATTGAGCTATAAGTTATGCTCGAAACAATAATCTACGCCAGAAACTTGGTTTGGTTGAATTCGAGTTCATCATCTCGAAACTTCCAAAATGTGATCTACCAACTAAACACTTAAGTAAATATGTTAGAAACATAATAACAAGTTTTGTTATCATCAAAATCAATATTGTTCTGTAAAAACAAACCCAAAATATCGAACTTGACAATCCATCGATCGCACCTTCCAATCAGACTTCGGAGCTTCAAATCTCTCTATCGGAGCTTCCGATCTCTATCCACTGAATGTGTGCCCCTGATTGGACAACACACTGATACCGATGCTTTAGATATATGTCAAGTCAATTCACCAATCATAAAGTTCATACTTTCTTATACGAAGGCGATCGGAGCTTCTGATCCTGAGTTCGGAGCTTACGAACTCACCCTTTACCTCTAAAGTGCAAAGCTTCTTCTGAACTGGTTCGGTGCTTCGAACTAATCTTCCAAACTGTCCACTAATTTGAAGCCCTTGGAACCATTTTCGATCACCTTGCATCCGTATTTCAACTCCTTAAACTTACTTAGGAACCTTTAATCATGTTTAAGAAGTTGATTAACATAATTAGGAGTCGGGATACTACATTATCCCCAAATTAGGAGATTTCTTCCACGAAATCCAAACTATGATAATCAGAACAAAACAACACTGAAAACAAGTTCTCAATACAATTAGTTACAAATTCACTGAATTCACAAATAAATTACAATCAAAACAACTCTGAGTGTTTCAAATGCATACGAATCTCTAACTCTTAATTTGCCTCTTCAGTTCCTCGGCATTGCCACCAAAACATGACTAGAGGAATGAATTTATTCCGAAGAACTTTGTCTTTCATTTCAAGAATCCTGAGCGGACAAATTGTGTTCTAGCTGAACCTCCGTCGGATTCAAAATGTGCGATTCATTTGCAATATACTGGCAAAGCAACGATACGTGTAACACATTGTGAATACCAGAGAGATACTATGGTAATGCAATTGGTAAGCCACATCTCCAACCTTCTCTATTATCTCAAACGGACCAATAAATCTAGACGCTAAATTGCCCTTCAAATCGAATCTCATCACCTTCCGTAAAGGTGACACTCGCAAGAAATTATGTTCTCCCGTCTCGAAATGCAATGGTTTGCGCTTGGTTTTGGCATAACTAGCATGTCTATCTTGCGCGGTCCTGATCTTTTTCTTAATTAACTCAACCTTGTCCCATGATCTGCTCGATCAACTCTATCCCTTTGACCCGTCGTTCCCATACTTCATCCAAAAATAAGGGTGTCCGACAATGACTACCATTTAAAGCCTCAAATCGTGCCATGCCAATACTACGGTGATAGTTATTGTTCTACGCGAACTCTATCATCCGAATTGATCCTTCCAGGAAAACCAAAAATTCAGCACTGAAGTCCTCAGTATATCCTCTAATGTCCTAATAGTCCTCTCGGACTGACTGTCAGTCTCTGGATGATATGCAGTACTCAAACTTAAAGTAGTGCTCAATTCTCGCTGAAAGCTACCCCAAAATTGTGAGGTGAACCTCGGATATTTTTCGCTGACTATGCTCAGTGGGACACCATGAAATCGTATGATCTCTTAGATTTATAATGTGAGAACCTTGGTTCTAATTATCTAATCAAGATTAAATCAATCAATCGATAATAGAGAATCAATACATAAGTAAGAATTGTTTTTTTTTAAAAAAAGAACATGCCCGGACCCCGTGCACACCTCCGAGAACGGATTCGTGCATTAATCTGTAGGGTACACGGACCTCGTGCCACCTTCGGGTCAAGGTTCGTGCATAAAAATACACTAAAAGTCCAATTCTATGTTTTCTGCACGGACCTCGTGCACCCTCTGTGCTCGGGTCCATGCCTAGCATTTTAAAAAGCCCAACTTACTGTCTCGATCATATGTTCACACGAACCCATGCACGGAGGCATGTCCGTGGTTCGTGCATGAACAAAATATTCAAAATCAACAATGCGAGGGTACACGGACCCCTACACGGATGTAGGCACGGGGTTCGTGCCCTGATAAAACCAGTAAAAATAAGTTAAGGAAGCATGAAAAGGAACCTCAATCACAAATCCAAAATCTCCATTTCAACATGAAATAACATAATCAACTCGCAAAATACAATACATGATACGTCTGAAGTTATTCGAATACTCAAAAGCGTAGAACATGCATCGGTTCTAGGTTTTACATAACTAAACACAAACAAGTTCGACTTCTAAAACCAAGTCCTCACTTCTAACATTCAACTTGATCAAGCCATACTGCCTCTAACTCGATCATGCCCCACTTGTTGCCAAGTACACATACAAAAACAAATCAACAGCCGGATAAATCCGATGAGAATTATATACCCAGTAAAATTAAAGCAACAAACATGCAATATCAAGTAATTATATAAAAAAAGATATAACTTCAACATATTCCAAATATGAAATGGAATGAAATGCATGTCTTAAAAATTGGGATTATCTAATCGGATAATCAAAGGTAATCTCGGTTCTTCGGTTGGGATCCCGAGGATGAGATACTTGAACTACTCACCGACTCTTCTATTCGAGATGAAAGATGCATATATCCCAATCCTCTAGACTGATCTGGAGCAACTATAACGAGTATTCGGGCTCATGGAAGAACTCGACAACCAAGGCCACTCGAATATAATCCCCAAAACGTCTAATTCAAAATGAAATCAAATTGTTGGCTCAATATGAGTGTAAGTGAAATCAAAATACATTCAAACATGTAAATCAAGTAATTCAAATAAACAGACAAGTATGTGATTCCAGGGAACTCGAAAATTAGTCGGATTCGAGTATTCTACCCTATTCGATTCGATGTCGACTTATATATTTTCTCAATTCAAAGGTGCTCCAACCTGGATAAACAAATGATAATCTCATACCAAAACTCATTCGAATTCAAACCAATCTTCAAAAGAGAAATCAACCCAATATCGGCTTAAACTCTATATCGATTCGAATTCTGAAACTCCGAGCTCTACGACCTTCAAACCAATCTGTAATGAATTAATATAGTCTCGAAATCAATATACAACTCAATCGAAGACACGGCTCAAACAACCAAACCAAATGATATCCAAAACTCGAATCGGCGGCATAACGACGTATAACGAACAACCGAAAAACCACAACAACAATAAATCTATCCCAACCAACTCATATCAATAACAATTCATCAACAAAAACTCAATATCAACCAAATCTCAACACCCCATTTTCGAATTATGCTTAAAAAATTCATAAAAATTCCGAACATCATACATTTTCCGATCCGTCTTCAAAAACACGATCTATGCTAGCTCAAGAACGATATATCCAATCGAAATCAAATTTTATCGACATACGGAAAATGAAGTATAACCGATCAAAGAAATACTTACGATAAAACGAAGCCCTCGAAGCCGTGATTGCGAATCTACCTTCGGATTAAATTTCTACAGCACGGATCGTTCAAAACCGGGATTCTGAAAGCTTGAGAATAAATGTGTGACGCCTAGAATTTCCATAATTTGAGTTTTATGCTTAAACCTGTTTTAATATTTATAATTTTTAATTTTCGGTATTTAATTGCTTAAATCAGTTTTAAATTTTATATTATTTAATTATTTTCAATTTTCGGTGACAGTCGCTTTTAAATTTAATTTTTCCGTGCTCCTGAGCCATTTATTTTAAATCTCTGCGAGGATTAGTATTTTAATTTCCGGGCTATCGAATTAGATCTTTTATTTTGATTTGGGAAATCCTAGTGTGTATTTTAGTGCGAACTAATTTAGGATGTAAGTTATCACCTTAGTTTAGAATTTTAAATTTTAATTGGTATTTTTCACCTAGGTTTGGGTTTAACCCTAACTTTTAAAACACACACACACACACTAACACCTAAACACATGCACCCCATTTCCGCACACACACACACACACACAGAACAACATGATTTTCCCTTGTTCTTCAAGGTGAGCTCGGCACCTTCGATTCTTCACAAAGAAATTTTCAAGCTTCGTTTTCCTCCACGAAATCGTTCCTTGGCTAGCTAGAATGGTGGTTTGAGCTTGGGTCCTACGATTCTCTCCTGTTTTCCCCCTCACCTCACTCACGCCGCAGCTTCACTTCTTGTACGAGAATTTCGATTCTTGCTTGATTTAGTTTAGGAAAGATTGTGGTTCATTCCTTGCATTTAATATACGATTATTGTGTATGCATTTAGGTGATAGTTGATGCGTTTCCCCCCCACCCCCCCACTCATTTTAGATTTTTTTTTTCCAAAATTTATGCGTGCCCTGTGTTGGATTTCCTCTTCTCGGCCTGTGGTTTCTGCTTATGATGTTGTTTGTAAATGGTTGATGATGATCATATGTGTAGTTAAATCAATTTTGAGGCCTTGATATGCAATCGTAAACATGTTAAATCAATTCCAATAAATTTCCAAAAAATTTTGGCTTCCTTGTTCATTTTCTGTCGTGTGATTGATGGTGTTGATTGGTGTGGTGAATTAGGAGATACCACGGGTGATATGTAGTTCACGTGATAGTAATAAAATGAGTCGGATGTGTTTTGAGATTGGGTTAGGGGCAGTTCGAAATTTTGGCAGCAACTAAGTGCTGTTTTGGGTTGTCCGGGAATGAGCTTTAGCAAGGGGTGTTGGCGACTGTTAAGGGGTTGTTGGATGAGTTTAGATGTTGGCTTTGATGATAGGATAGTGGTTTTAGGTCTGAGGGACGATTCGTTAGGCATTGGGTTGAACTTGAGAAAGGGTTGTTGAGCAGATTTCTGAGGGAGCCCTTGCTGCCCAGAAATGTGGGTTTGTAACAGGGTTAGAGGCTGAACTCGAAGAAGGGCTCGGGGCTGATCGACGCTTTAGGGAGTTATGGAAATCAAGTTTCTAGAGAAATTCAATTTGGATGAGTTTTCACTAAGTTCTAAGCCTTGAGACAATAGAGGGGCAAAATTTTTGGCAAACAGATTTCTGTTTGGGTTTGAGCTTTTAAGTCAAGTATAGAAAAAGACTCGGGTTAAGGGTATGGGGCTGAAATTAACTTAAGAGGGTAGGAAAGTGTTGTTTCACGCCGAATCTCTTTTGGGCAAGTATCGAGTGAGTTATTAATGTGTCGAGTGTACCGCTCCTTTCACCTAAGTGCTTTAACCATGGTTTAGACTCCCACCCTTGGTACTTCCCTAAATCACCATATCCAGTCATTCACCATCGAGTCCTTCGCATGATTAATTGAGTCATTATTTTCGTAAACTTTACATCAACATGTGCATGCTAAGTCTAAAATTCAATAAAGGAAAGAAATATTTTTGAACGAAGTGAGATGGTTGTGACTACATATTCATGTGTTCGTGCAGGGTTGAAAGATGTTTTGGCCTCCCTTACCAAATCATTATGGGTTTCCTTACCTTAGCATGTGTTCGTGTGGGGCCCGAGCTATTCTGGTCTCCCTTACCTATTTAGGTCAAGATTGGGTTGGGTTTCATCTCGACCTTCTTGCGGCATTGTGCACTGTAGCCATGATCATGATCGCAATCACAAAGTCACAATTCATGGATCGGAGTTCATTCAAAATTCATATGACCATTCTTAGTACATTTTATGCTATTCATTGAGTTATTTGACTTAAGCTTGCACATGTCATATTCATGCATTTATTCTTTATACATGTTCATTACTTTAAAGTTCAGGGGCACTAATGGTTATTTTATTACGCACTATTTTGAAACCTGTGTGTGCTTGTAGTTATGTAGTACTCGTTACCCCCCCCCCCCTCCATGATCTTTCTGGGTTTTTTAGACTCACCCCACTTCTTTCTACTTTCAGGTGAGGACGAGTATCAGTGGACTGAGGGGCAGGATCCCCTGGGTGAGGTTCCCGGAGGCGCAGGCCTGTGTCCGTGGATCCATTTATTTTCCGATGTGTCATTTCAGTTTGAGAGTCTGTAATAAATTTACATTCCTACTTTCTCGTTTTATTTGGTAGCAGGATGTGTTTCCCTGCTTAGGAACATTTGTCTTGTATCGCTTTTACGTTTGGTTGCCCGGTGTGGCACCCAACTATCATGTTACTTGTTTTTGGTACTTGTTGAATGTTTGGGAGACTTTATTTAGAATATTTTGAACTGCTGTCTGTGTTGGTGGTTGGTTCTATAAACAAACGGGTCATGCCAAAAATTTTTTAGCAAATTTTAATTATTTTGAAAATCCATGTATTATTTTCTTTTATTTATTTGAGTAGTAGTAGCTAGTCGTTTCAGTTGGTGTCAGAGCCTCGGTCTTGGTTGGGTCTGTGCCTACTACCGGTTACCGAAACTCAAAGGGATCTCGCCTCAAAGTCTGTAAGATTTAAGTGCAATTATTTCTATTTGTTTAAGTTCATTTCCGCTTATCCTTTTAATTTTCGAGCTTGCAAAAGTTTAAAGAAAATCTTTTTCTAAGGCATGAAATTTGAATGTGGGAATTTGAACTTGCTTACAGATGGTCATTCGTCATGGACGTGCGCTGCAGCCACCGCCTCCTCCACCGTCGCCACCTCCTCCTCCGCCACCTCTACCAGCTGGGGATGTCGGGACACAGGTGCTAGCAGGTTTAGCCCGTATCCTAGAGCGACACGTGGACGCTCCGAGGGCTGGACTTGGGACTGTTTATGAGCAGTTCAGGAAGATGAATCCGAAGGAATTTGCTGGCACCACTGATCCACTGGTATCGGAGGGATGGATCCGTTCGCTTGAGGTGATCTTCCGCTATATGCAGTTGGGAGATTCGGATCGAGTCCGTTGTGCTGTCTTTCACCTCCAGCATGATGCTGCCCTCTGGTGGGAGGGAGTGGAGAAGAAAGTAGACACGGCTACCCTGCCTTGAGCTGAGTTTAGGAGACTTTTCTTTGAAAAGTATTTCACTGCTGATGTGAGGGCCCGTTTGAAGATGGAGTTTTTGAGGCTGCGACAGGGAGACTTATCAGTGGCTGAGTTTGTGGTGAAATTTGAGCGAGGTTGCCACTTTGTGCCTTTTATTGGGGACGATGAGGCGGAGAAGCTCCAGCACTTCATTGTTGGGCTACGGCCCACCATCCGTCGAGATGTACTCATGGCGGATCCAGCTGATTATTCTTCGGCGCTCAGACGAGTTTTGAGGTCTGAGCAGACTTTGAAGGACATCAGCACTGAGGCGCAGAGTAAGAGGCCACTACCATCCCATGGTCTGCAGCAGCAGCATGGGAAGAGGCCATTCATTTGGCCGCAGCGTCAGCAGGGACCCATTAGACCTCAGGGACATCTAACCCATAGGCCCCAGGGACATCATGTTCAGCGACCCCAAGGCCAGCAGGCACCGAGACCCGCTCCTTCCAAGGCTGGGGAAAAACCTGTATGCCCGAAATGCCATTGTGCTCATCTTGGACAGTGTCTGGCAGGTGCCGGAGTTTGCTATCGATGCAAGAAGCCAGGACACGTGGTTTTTGATTGTCCATTGCGCGCCATGCCGACTCAGGGTAGGGTGTTTGTGATGAAGGCCGAGGAGGCCGATCCTGATACCATGCTCGTCACAGGTAATATTTAGAGCATTTAATTAAGGGTGATTTAATTGATTCATAGATGCAATTTTCAATTTTGATCTTTTTTTTTGGGGAATGAGGACTTGATTTAGGTTGCATTCTTCGTGTTAATTGATCGTGTTGAAATAGATAATTATGAGTATGGAATTTGTTGGCTTAGAATGTGCCTAAGTAGGACTTGCCTTATTTGCTTCCAATCTTTTCGTGGTTGTAATCACCTTTAATGAAGGTAGAATTTTAGTAGCCGGTGTGGCCACTAGAGGCTTGTTAGACTCAGGGGCTACCCATTCTTTCATATCAGAGGCTTTTACCCGCAAGCAGAGCATTGACTGTGAGGATCTGATTGGTGGATTCACAGTGACCATCCCATCAGGGGAAGAACTGTCCACTAGGAGAATGGTGAGGAATCTTGAACTTCTGTTGCAAGGGCAATCAGTAGTTGCAGACTTGATTGTATTGCCCATGCCTGAGTTCGACTTGATTCTTGGGATAGATTGGAAGACGAAGAACGCAGTGGTGATCAACTTTCAGTAGAGGTCAGTGTTGGTCAGACCAGAGGGAGAAGAACCGTTTCAGTTTGAGGCTATTAAGGGTTAGAGGAAGACGCAAATCATATCTTTTATGCAAGCTAAGCAGATGGTGCATGAAGGATGTGAGGCGTTCTTAGCCAGCTTATCATTGACAGAGTTGCCAGTGCATCCAGATATTTCAGATGTAGACATTTTCAGGGATTTTGATGACGTCTTCCCAGATGATGTTGCGGGCATTCTGCCTGATAGAGAAGTGGAGTTCTCTATCGACTTAGTACCCGGTACTGTGCCAATTTCTAAGGCACCGTACAGATTGGCTCCTACGGAAATGAGGGAGTTAAAAGAGCAGATTCAAGAGTTACTTGATAAGGGTTTCATACGCCCTATTTTCTCTCCATGGGGTGCACCGGTCCTTTTTGTGAAGAAGAAGGACGAAAGCTTAAGGCTGTGTATAGACTATCGGGTGTTGAATGAGGTGACAGTGAAGAACAAGTACCCACTACCCAGAATTGAGGACCTCTTTGATCAGTTGCAAGGAGCCTCCGTATTTTCAAAGATCGACCTTCGATCCGGTTATCATCAGCTGAGGGTGAAAGATTCGGATGTGTTCAAGACAGTTTTTAGGACTCGTTACAGTCACTATGAGTTCCTTGTGATGCCGTTCGGGTTGACGAACGCGCCAGCGGTCTTCATGGATCTTATATACCGCGTGTTCCAGCCATTCTTGGACCAATTTGTCATCGTCTTCATTGACGATATCCTCATCTATTCCAAGGATAGAGAGGAGCATTCACAGCATTTGAGGACTGTTCTAGAGGTACTCTGAGAGCGGAAACTGTTTGCTAAGTTCAACAAATGCGAGTTTTGGTTGGAGAGAATAGAATTCTTGGGCCATGTCATTTCCGAGGGAGGTGTTGAGGTGGACCCCTCCAAAGTCCAAGCAGTGAAGGAGTGGTCAGTACCTAGAAATGTGTAAGGCCCGGAATTAATTAGAAATTAATCTGAATTTATTTAATTTTATTCCGCGTATATTTAATTTGGGAATATTTGGAGTTTTGATTTAAATTCTAATATTCTTAAATTATTTAGGATTGAAATTGAATTAAAATAGGGGCTGAGGACCAAATTGCAATTATTGAAGAATCTAGGGACTAAGTTGCAATTTCTATTGAAAGTTATCAGATATTGAATTGATTATCAGCTTGTGCACGTGTATGAAGTAGGAAAAATTCAGAAAATAAGAACAGAGTCCGTCTTCTTCCTCTTTTCCTTAGAAAGTTTGATTTTCGATTTGCCATAACTTTTGTTCCGGTTGTCCGATTTCGATTCCGAAAAGTGTTCTGGAATCCTTACAACAAGGGCTTCAATCTCGTGTAAGTTTTATGCTGTGTTTCATGGATTTCGAAATCATTATGGAGCAGATATCAGATTTTTAGTTGTTGATTGTGTTCTTGCTATTGTATCGCTTCTATTTTCGAAACTGGATCAAAGTTGGATGATTGAAAGGATTGATTATGATTTGTAGCTTATATATCGATGACTATAGCTGCTGATAAGATGTTTTATGACTGAGTTTTTTATGATACATGCTGATATATGAATTGGAGTTACAAGTTTCGAAGTCGGGATTACGTCGGTTACTGATTTTGAATCGCTACGTCGTTTAATCAAGTTTTGGAACTGTTTTGATAGCCGAATTCTGAGTTGAAGTTGTTATTGAGATGTTATGAATGTTATAGTATTTTTATTGTTCAGTTTCAGTCAAGTTTGGAAGGCCAACAACACGAGACGCCAACTTTGAACCGAAGAAAGTTGATTGAGGTTTGAATTGGTTTTGATTGATGAAATCTTGATGGTTTTGACTCGTTTCTGAAATGATAGGTTGAAATGAAGTTTGATATGAGTATTTTGATTGTTATCTTTCAGATTTAAGAGTTCAGAATCAACATCAAAGAAGGTATAATGACGACATCGCGAAGTAGGGACTTTGAAACTCAAAAACGATTATCTTTGAGTTGGCCCGCAAAAAAATCACATACTTGTTTATGTTTTAATTTGATTGTGGTGTTGTCGATCCATCTCAGGTAGTGGATCTTTAAATTTGAGTTGATATGATGTTATCGAATTGATTCTAAGCCAAGGTTGCGGCTAACCTTATTTGCGAGTCGTTTACGAATTCGTTAGATGGATATCCATGTCAAGATCAGTTATGAATCTTGATGGCTTCGAAGTTATGTGAATCAATTCGTATTTAAAGTGTTTGAGTACTCTATTTGTTGAGTTGAGTTTGAAATATAGTTAATATGATTTATTTAACGCTTTCGATATGTTGGTTATACTGAGAATTATATCTCACCGGAGTTTATCCGGCTGTTGTCTTGTTTTGTATGTGTGCATGACAACAGAGAGGGCAGGAGCTGATCATCGACGTCATTGACAGCTGGGAGAGAGTCTAGCACGTGAGGGCTCGGGTTGTAGATGATGTTTTGAATGTTAGAAGCATGGAACCTTAGAACTTGTGGGTTTTGGAATACATGTATGAAACTTGAGATAGATTATGTCGTTTATCGTTTCTTTAGCGACTTGTGCGATGTAATAAATACATGTATAGATGCTTGAGACCTTTTTTATATTAATATGCATGATTTGGATCTTTTATATCATGTTTTAGACTTGAGTTTGATGAATTGGAAGGAATTGAAGGGATCATATTTGCGGACAAAGAACAGGGCAAGTTTCTGCTCCAGGAGGCGCCCCCGCGGTAATTTTTGACGGCTCGCGCGCAGCCTGGAGATTAGCCTACTGTTTTGAAAAAAAACAAGGGCGCCCCCGCGGTAGTTTTTGGCGGCGGGGGCGCACCCCTTTTTGAAAAAAAAAATATATATTTTTTTTTAGATCCTTTCTTTCCTTATTAGTTTAATGATGCTTATTCATTAAATGCCCTTAAGATTTGAGATTAGCAACCTGAGGCCCCACAAAACGCCTCAGAGATTCGCAGTTTTCTCGGATTGGCTGGATATTACAGGAAATTTATCAAGGTCTTTTCATCCATTGCAGTGCCCTTGACAGCATTAACCAATAAGAATGCTAGGTTTGTTTGGAGTTCCGAGTGTCAAAAGAGCTTTGATGTATTGAAGGAAGCTCTTACGCAGCACCAGTATTGGCTATGCCATCGGGGCAAGGTGATTTCGTGGTTTACACTGATGCATCCAAGTTGGGATTGAGAGCAGTTCTTATGCAGCGTGATAGGGTTATTGCTTATGCTTCTAGGCAGTTGAAGGAGCATGATAAGAATTATCCTACACATGATATGGAGTTAGCGGCAGTAGTGTTCGCTCTCAATATTTGGAGACACTATCTATGGAGAGAAGTGTAAGATATTCACCGACCATAAGAGCCTCAAGTACTTCTTCACCCAGAAGGAGTTGAATATGAGGCAACGGAGATGGCTAGATTTGGTGAAGGATTACGATTGTGAGATCAGTTACCACCTGGGTAAGGCTAATGTGGTCGCAGATGCATTGAGCCGGAAGACGGCAGTGATTGCTTCCATGTTAGTGGCTAGACCGTTGCAGGATGATATTCAGAGTTTTGGATTAGAGTTCTATGCTAAGGGTAGGGCTCCTAGATTGTCAGCCTTGTCAGTGCAGATGACATTGTTTGACCGTATCAGAGTTGCTCAAACAGATGATGAACAGCTGAGAAAGTGGAGACAGAGAGCTGAGGAGAAAGATAGTGGTCTGTATTCTGTAGTAGAATGGATTGTGAAGTTCAGAGAACGATTTTGGGTTCCCGCAGGTGACTCTCTGCGAGCTACTATCATGGCAGAGGCGCACACATCATTGTACTCTATCCACCCAGGTAGTACGAAGATGTATTGGGACTTTCAGCGGTTGTATTGGTGGCCGGGCATGAAGCATGACATCGCCCGATTTGTGTCAGAATGCCTGACATGCCAGCAGGTCAAGGCGGAACATCAGAGACCTGCAGGATTGCTTAAGCCACTCCCTATTCCAGAGTGGAAATTGGAGAACATTACTATGGATTTCGTTGTTGGTTTGCCGAGAACAATGAGGAGTTCGAATGCTATTTGGGTTATAGTAAACCGACTCAAAAAGTCAGCACACTTCTTGCCAGTGAGGAGACCTTCACGATAACACAGTACGCGGAGTTTTATATCCGAGAGATAGTCAGAATACAGGTATCCCTGTTTCCATAGTGTCTGATAGAGATCCACGGTTTACTTCAACTTTTTGGAAGAGTCTTCACTCAGCTTTGGGGACGAAGCTTTTGTATAGCACTGCCTTTCACCCGCAGACAGATGGTCAGTCCGAGAGGGTGATCCAGATTCTAGAGGATCTTCTGAGAGCTTGTGCCATTGACTTTCAAGACAGTTGGGAGTCGAGACTACCATTGGTGGAATTTGCTTATAACAACAGCTTTCAAGCCACCATTGGTATGGCGCCTTACGAGGCACTCTATGGGAGACCATGTAGATCTCCGGTATTGTGGACCGGGATTAGGGAGAGGTCAGAGTTGGGACCAGAGATTATTCAGCAGACTGCCGAAGTTGTAGCCAAGATCCGTGAAAGGATGAGGACTGCACAGAGTCGGCAAAAGAGTTATGTTGATCACAGGAGGAGAGACTTGGAGTTCTCGGTGGGAGATCATGTGTTCATCCGAGTAGCGCCGCTGAAAGGAGTTATGAGGTTTGGGAAGAAAGGAAAACTGGCACCGAGGTTCATAGGACCCTTCGAGATATTGGATAGGGTAGGGGCATTGGCTTATAGGGTGGCCTTGCCACCTAACCTTGATGGGGTCCATAATATCTTCCATGTGTCGATGCTGAGGAAGTACATCTCGAACCCGTCCCATGTGCTCAGTTTGGAACAACTTCAGCTATCTCCTCACATGACCTATGAGGAGAGGCCCATCCGGATTTTGGATAGACAGGAGAGAAGCCTCCGTAACAAGTCGATTCCAATGATCAAGGTGAGATGGCAGAACCATTAGGATGAAGAGGCCACTTGGGAAGCAGAAGCAGATATCAGAGCTTGCTATCCGGAACTATTTGGTGAGTCTCGAATTTCGAGGACGAAAATCTGTATTAGGGAGGGAGGAACTGTGACGCCTAGAATTTCCATAATTTGAGTTTTATGCCTAAACCTATTTTAATATTTATAATTTTATATTTTGGGTATTTAATTGCTTAAATCAGTTTTAAATTTTATATTATTTAATTATTTTCAATTTTCGGTGACAGCCGCTTTTAAATTTAATTTTCCCGCGCTCCTGAGCCATTTCTTTTAAATCTCTGCGAGGATTAGTATTTTAATTTCCGCGCTATCGAATTCGATCTTTTAATTTGATTTGGGAAATCCTGGTGTGTATTTTAGTGCAAACTAATTTAGGATGTAAGTTATCACCTTAGTTTAGCACTTTAAATTTTAATTGGTATTTTTCACCTAGGTTTGGGATTAACCCTAACTTTTAAAACACACACACACATACTAACACCTTAACACACACACCCCATTTCCGCACACAAACACACACACACACACACACACACAGAACAACCCGATTTTCCCTGTTCTTCAAGGTGAGCTCGGCACCTTTGATTCTTCACCAGGAAATTTTCAAGCTCCGTTTTCCTCCACGAAATCGTTCCTTGGCTAGCTAGAATGGTGGTTTGAGCTCGGCTCCTACGATTCTCTCCTGTTTTCCCCCTCGCCTCACTCACGCCGCAACTTCACTTCTTGTTCGAGAATTTTGATTCTTGCTTGATTTAGTTTAGGAAAGATTTTGGTTCATTCCTTGCATTTAATATACGATTATTGTGTATGCATTTAGGTGATAGTTGCTGCGTTCCCCCCCCCCCCCCACCTCCCCCCCCCTCATTTCCGATTTTTTTTCCAAAATTTATGCGTGCCCTGTGTTGGATTTCCTCTTCTTGGCCTGTGGTTTCTGCTTATGATGTTGTTTGTAAATGGTTGATGATGATCATATGTGTAGTTAAATTGATTTTGAGGCCTTGATATGCAATGGTAAACATGTTAACTCAATTCCGATAAATTTCCAGAAATTTTTGGCTTCCTTGTTCGTTTTCTATCGTGTGATTGATGGTGTTGATTGGTGTGGTGAATTAGGAGCTACCACGGGTGATATGTAGTTCGCGTGACAGCAATAGAATGAGTCAGATGCGTTTTGAGATTGGGTTATGGCCTGTTCGAAATTTTGGCAGCAACTAAGGGTTGTTTTGGGTTGTCCGGGAATGAGCTTTAGCAAGGGGTGTTGGCGACTGTTAAGGGGTTGTTGGATGAGTTTAGATGTTGGCTTTGATGATAGGATAATGGTTTTAGGACTGAGGGACGATTCATTAGGCTTTGGGTTGAACTTGAGAAAGGGTTGTTGAGCAGATTTCTGAGGCAGCCCTTACTGCCCAGAAATGTGGGTTCATAACAGGGTTAGAGGCTGAACTCGGAGAAGGGCTCAGGGATGATCGACGCTTTAGGGAGTTAGGGAAATGAATTTTCGAGCAAAATTCAATTTGGATGAGTTTTCACTAAGTTCTAAGACTTGAGACTATAGAGGGGAAAAATTTTAGGCAAACAAATTTCTGTTTGGGTTTGAGCTTTTAAGTAAAGTATGGAAACAGACTCGGGTTAAGGGTACGGGGCTGGAATTAACTTAAGAGGGTAGGAAAGTGTTGTTTCATGCCGAATCTCTTTTGGGCAAGTATTGAGTGAGTTATTAATGTGTCGAGTGTACCGCTCCTTTCACCTAAGTGCTTTAACCATGGTTTAGACTCCCACCCTTGGTACTTCCCTAAATCACAATTTCAAGTCATTCACCATTGAGTCCTTTGCATGATTCATTGAGTCATTATTTTCGTAAACTTTACATCAACATGTGCATGCTAAGTCTCAAATTCAATAAAGAAAAAAAAAATTTTGAACGAAGTGAGATGGTTGTGACTACATATTCATGTGTTCGTGTGAGGCTGAAAGACGTTTTGGCCTCCCTTACCAAATCATTATGGGTTTTCTTACCTTAGCATGTGTTCGTGTGGGTCCGGAGCTATTCTGGTCTCCCTTACCAATTTAGGGAAAGATTGGGTTGGATTTCATCTTGATCTCCTTGCGGCATTGTGCACTATAACCATGATCATGATCGCAATCACAGAGTCACAATTCATGGATCGGAGTTCATTCAAAATTCATATGACCATGTTCAGTACATTTTATGATATTCATTGAGTTATTTGACTTAAGCTTGCACATGTCATATTCATGCATTTATTTTTTATACATGTTCATTACTTTTAAGTTCAGGGGCATTAACGGTTATTTTATTACGCACTATTTTGAATTTTGTGTGTGCTTGTAGTTATGTAGTACTCGTTATCCCCCCCCCCCCCCCAATGATCTTGTTGTGTCTTTTAGAATCACCCCACTTCTTTCTACTTTCAGATGAGGACGAGTATCAATGGACTGAGGGGCAGGATCCCCTGGGTAAGGTTCCCGGAGGCGCAGGCCTGTGACCGTGGCTCCATTTATTTTCCGCTGTGTCATTTCAGTTTGAGAGTCTGTAATAAATTTACATTCCTACTTTCTCGTTTTATTTGGTAGCAGGATGTGTTTCCCTGCTTAGGAACATTTGTCTTGTATCGCTTTTACGTTTGGTTGCCCGGTGTGGCACCCAACTGTCATGTTACTTGTTTTTGGTACTTTTTGAATGTTTGGGAGACTTTATTTAGAATATTTTGAACTGCTATCTATGTTGGTGGTTGGTTCTATAAACAAACGGGTCATGCCGAGATTTTTTTAGCAAATTTTAATTATTTTGAAAATTCGCGTATTATTTTCTTTTATTTATTTGAGTAATAGTAGCTAGTCGTTTCAAAATGAGACTTAGTCAATCTCAAAAAGTTGAAGATAATATATAAAATCCTCTTTTTGCACTATGGTCCCTGAACTCTTCAAAATTTAGCAATTCGGTACCTGATCAAATATCAATTCAATCCCTCAATTTCTAAACTCTGAATATCAATAATACACTCAATTGAGATAATTTTGGGGCATTGCAATTTCCCCCCTCGTCCTCGAAATCGAATAAGAATCAAATACATAAGATAGAGAATAAAGAACCAAAGACTGAAATAAGAACTCACGTCATAGAAATAAATCTGGAAATCGCTGTCTCATATCAAACTCTGTCTCCCAAATCGCTTTTTCGACTCCGTGTCGGCTCCACTAAACCTTCACTAACGAAATCGACTTTTTTTTGAGCTGCTTCTCTTTTCTGTCAAGAATTTGAATCGGTCGCTCGAAGTAGCTCAAAGTCTCATCAAGTTCATCCTCGTCTGGCTGAAGAGTATGAGAAGAATCTGGATGATATTTCCGCAACATAAAGACATGAAATACATCGTGAATACCCGAAAGAGATGGATGAAGTGCAAGTCTGTAGGCAAGATCGCCTATCTTCTCTAGAATCTCATACGGTTTGATAAATCTTGGAGACAACTTACGTGGGGACCTCGGGTGCTAATCTCATCTTAAGAGGCAAATTAACATTTAATCATAAAAGGATCACACTTGAACGAATAAAATCAAAGACTGAATTTTTTTTTTTAACATACACGGACCCTGGTCCGGACCCTTGCACGGACCAGGGCACGGGGTCTGTGCCTGTTCTGGATAAAGGTCCGTGCCTATGCAGAAATTGAAATCAAAGGAGTTTCGGAACAGAGGACACACGGACCCTTACACGGAGGCTTACACGGGGTCCGTGCCTCCTTTTCTCAAAAAATTTTTGGGACAGTGTCCATCCGGACCTATGCACATGGCATGCATGGGGTCCGTGCCCTACGCATAAAATTCAGTCTTTTTAATGCTATCAAGTCTAAAAAATGATATAATCTATCATATAAGCTATCCAACATGATTCCACATACTTGACATGCATTTAGACATCAATCTACATATCTGTAATACATGAATCAATACTCAACAACAACATATACAAAAGTGCTTGTTGTTCTAACATGATTACCAAATCATAAAATACATGTCATCTGCTTAAAAACCCGAGTCTCCACTTCTAATCTTTCAATCTCGTGCAATCCAAGTCAAGTCTGACTTGCTTATGCCCCAACCTGATGCAATGCATACATAAAAACAAAGCAACAGCCGGATAACTCCGGTGAGAATAAATCTCAGTATGAACGACATGCATATACATCATTCAAGAATATTGAATCTATATGCCATAATAATCTTCAATCATAAAACATGTAATAACATGTAAATCATAGAATCATAGTCGACCCTTAAATTCTTAAAGCATAACTATTGACCCAAGGTAATCTCATACCAAGCATATAAACACATTCACATCTTGAATGAAATATAATAACATGCTAACATTTAAAAACGCATAATCTAAACCATAGAAATATCTAGATTAATGCATAAATGCAATGCATGTGCCAAGGAATAGGCTATCAAATCTGATATCAATAAATCGTAGCTCTGGGATCCCGGGGAAATAAAATTTTTAACCAACCACCAACTCTCCCACTCGAGGTGGTGTTAAATATCTCAATTCCTCTGACTTTGGTGCAACTATAGTGAGTATTCTAGCTCTGGAAATAAATCTATATTCCGTGCCATTAGTCATCTGACTGTGAAAGTAAATCTACATTCCATGCCACTCAACTACAATTTTCCAAACGTCATCTGCACACTAGGCCATTCAACCCTCTGTGCTTTTTAGGATGGAGTTCAAGATGAATGCAACATAATCTGGATGCATCAAATCATACATAAGCTAAAACAACATCTTGAACGCATCAATCATATAATCATATGATCATATAATCACTCAAGGATACGGACAAATCTATAAGCATCACATAGAATACGTAAAACATGTTCAATACAGAACATAATATAAATCAAAGAAGGCAAGTAAACATTTACATAAATATTCTGGAAATTCAAGAAGATAGCTATCTTGAATAATCTATCTCATTTATGTAAACGTAAACAATAACATATATTAAATATGCATGTAAGTGATTTTAGGAAACTCGATAATCAGAAACAATCTCGAGTTATTCTGCCCATCTTATTAATCTCTATTCATACCTTTCCTTCTGAATCTGAGAAGCTCCAATTCTGGATAACTGACATCAAAGAACTTCTATCCAAAACTGCTCAAATCATTACAATCATTCAAGGCAAACTAGCTTCACACCTTCTTCAGTCTTTCTCGGTTCAAAGGCTAACTTCTCGAGTTCGCCGACTCGAAATCGATATGTTGCAATTCAAATCTGAAATGCATTGATATCTAATTCAATATGAGCTTTCAATATCATTTCATTCTTATCAAACAATCTAATAACTTGATCACGTGACCTGAATTCAAACCGACGGCGTAACGGATCAAAACCGGAAATTCTAAACACATGAACATCATCAATACTATGATCTCAACATGATATCATCTTCAATTCTTCAGCTAAATTTTGAAATATGCAGCCCCTAAATTTCAGAATTGCAAATAATCTTCAAAAATTCATAAACAGGTTCAAACGACGATCTTTGCTCGATTCGTCTTAGATATGCTATCGTCGTATATGCTAGAACATGTTTATACAATCAAATCTTAATTCTAACAACAACTTAAAATTCAAACATGGTAGAAATTCATAAAACTTACGTCAAAACGTAGCACTCGGAGCTGTGATCGCAAATATACAATCAATCAGAAATTCTACCGAGCGGATCAATTTTTATCGGAGCTTAAAATGATTAAATATGGCTTGGAACCCTTTTTCCTCTCTTTAATTGTGCAACAGACCACCTGAAACGTCCTAGAAATCCTACTGAATTTTTTTTTAAACTCTCTAACTATAAAATAATGAATATAAATATATATATGCCCATACATATATATATATATATATATCATACTTAAAAATAACTTTACTTAATTTAAAATACATGTACACAATAAATACAATAAAAGTACACGCATGCAATTAAATACTTAAAATTAATTACTAAATATTCATTTATAAAACATTTCATAATGAAATTTCTAAATAATAATTCTACACCAAAATCCATGCAAACATTAAAATAAATACTTAAATCTAACATCCATGCATATACTAAAAATCTAAAATAATAAAACATGTGCGAAAATGAGTGTTCTAAATTTCAACATAAAAATTATCCTAGAGCAATGGTCATGGGTTCTAGCCGCCTGGAAACTCATATGCCCTCGCCACCAGTCGGGAACACATTATCCTCATTGACATTTTGCTCACCTGCACCATTTAAATCTAGTGAGCCTAGAGGCTCAGCACGTTCTATCCTTATGTAACAACATGAAACCACACACAAGCACACATCATATAAAATACGTGAATATAACTATACGTGCATGATCTTAAAATTATATGCATATAAACATGAAATAAATAATTATATTGCTTTATCATCATGCTATAACATATATCATCATACTTAATAAATCTCATAAAACGACATAACATGATTTCTTAGTTCTCAACAGGTCGTATCCATGTCGGTGGCCTCATACTAAGCGATTGATTAATCTTAAACCAACGTACGCGGCGGTGGGATTTCCACCTCTGTGCTGCCACTTCACCAGCCTTCTCAGTTGGATCCATAAGCTCATCATACATAAACATCATTAGGAAGGTCACCGGGACCAGGTATCCCGGCCTCCAACCACATCACATTCCACCTTCACTTCAACTTTCATAAAAATTATATTTTTCTTAACAAGCATTTAAACTTATCATAAAAATTCTTACATGATGCATGAACTTGAAAATTCTCACTTATTTCTTTATTTTCATGAAAATTTGCCCGTAAAAATATATTTAATTTATTTTCTTAAAAATCATACTTATATAACTAATAAAATACATGCATGAATTAAATATATATTTACGAACCTTTTTATTTTTCCATGGACTTGTTCGAGCTGCTGACCACTTGACTTAGACTCAAAAATTCCTAGATTGACTCAAAAACCTAAAAGCCCAACCTGACCTGGCTCATTAAGTTTCATGGGCCCCAGACCCATGGAAAACTAATGGGCTCACTTAAAACATAAATTAGGCCCATTAACAATTAACTCAAAATTAATCTACTAATTTATTAACCCGGTACAACTTGGCCCAATAATTCTCATGGATTACACGGCCCATGACAAATTAGTGGACTCACCTCAATAATTATTAAAGCCCATTAATTTAGTCCAATTAATTAATTAAACAAGCCCAACCCATTAATTTACTAACTTAAACTCTTAATTAATTAAAATAAAATACCCGAGCCCAATTAATAAAAGTCTAGACCCGAACTAGAATTAATTTGACTCATCACATATTGACCCGACCCGGACCCGGATCCGGATCCAAGGACCCAAGCCCGGCCCATGAACACCCCAAAACTGTTGGAACACGCGTTCTCTGATCACACGGATGTGATACCCGAAGCAGCGGAAGTTTAAAAAATTTTATTTTTCGATATGGAACGATCTTATATCGTGGGTATCAAATCCTAACGATTAAAATCTTGCAAGTAAAATAATAAACATAGTTAAATATTTTACCTCTTCAAGCTAAGGCTTGATTATGGACTCCAACAGAATTTAATCTACTCTTCTTGTAAATCCCGAGAACCGATGACTATCACGATCAACCTCCGGAATTAAGTTCACGAATAGAAAACTAAAACCCTCTGATTGATTGCACTAGAAATCAATCAGATGTTTATCGAAGAGAATAAACAGATTTGATCTGTCAATTCAGAATGTAATTTTTCACAAAAATTACAAACTAAATTATCTCAAAAAGGAGCAGAGGAATTCGAAAATTCCCCTTGAAATATTATGCAGTATTTTCGAAAATTGCAAGAGTGAATGCTATGTAATTTTCGAACACTACACATGTATTTATAGATAATTTTTAGACTAGATTAAGTTATAATTGTATTAGGATACTAACTCCTTAGGGCCCACAATCCATAACTTAAGCCCAACAAGCCAAGCCTGTTATTATAGAAATTAATATAAAATTCACCGTGACTCCGATTGATAAACTGATTTTACCAATGTGCACAGAAACCATTTCTGCATCTTTTAAAGTCAAGATAATTTTTCTGAATCCGAATTCAGTGATTTTCAAAAATGTTCATCCCTATGTCATTTTAGGAAATTCCACTCCCTTTAGTTAAGAAGTCCAACTTCTCTTTCATTAAATTTAACTCTTTAAATTTAACTATCTCAACGAGGTTTAGTAATTCATTACTTGTGTGACCCTCAATGGTTCAGGGATACAGCTAGTCGTGGGCTCACAACTCCTTGTGACTCGGAACAACAATTTCCGACTTACCCATCGAATCATGGTAAGAGCGCCTAGCAACATCGCCCCATGATTCCCTAGGTATCACTGATAGTGCCTGCAAGAACCAGTAGATTTTGGTTAGTGTACAGTACGGTCCCTTCATCCATATATCCCGATCGAATCAACAACCATTGGTACATCGAGAGTCGTTCGAGATTCGACAACTATGCAATGCATCTTGAAGATCAAATAGTGACATCGCATGTGCTACTAGGAAACCATTTCTTAAAGAACATCATGTACTCTGGCCAGAGATTTGTCACACTAATATCTCCTCAGATCGCATAGGATATCCACACTCGCAAGTATGTGGTAAATCCTTGACAACAAATCATCGACTCCTATATGTGTCGTAACTGTACCCAATCCCGATACCTGATAACCCCAATAGAGTCGGTAAACGAGTCAAAGTACAGTACTAGCATATAGAGTCTCAATGATGTTTCAAGTAGTAAGGACTAATGGTGTACAACCAAAACCGCGGACTTTATCCACTCAATAAGTGATAACCACTTGGAAAGTCCGAATAGGGTAGTTCGATCATTCATCATATGAATATCCATTTGCATGCTTTGAACATCTCCATGTCCATTACCAATGAAACGTGGTACTTGGCATCACAAATTCTAGTCTCAATCTCGAGCGATCCTTATCCTTATTAGCGGACGGCTCAATAGACTAGAAACTGTTTAGAATACACAGTGACTATAAGATGTGTTTCATAATAGTGATCTCTCTTTATTCACTATCTCATCTTACTTACACTATAGTATATTCAAGGTCTTTATCAAAACAACAATAGTATATCACAATATAACAATATGAAGAAAGACAAAGAAAATGTCATTAATGAATGTAAATTATATTAAACAAAGATTGTTTATACATAGAGTCATAAAAGCCCTTAGCCACAAGTTTGCTAACCGGGCACCCACTCTTTGAAAAACCCACGGCCCACTTTCAACAAACGTGACCTGCACAAAATTGTGCATGTAACGGCCGTGCAGCAGCAGGCTTTGAGGCCTGCTGCCGACTAGCTTTGCCCGCCGAACGGCTGGAGCTCCACCACCCAGACATAGCCCACGTCTGGGCGGTTCCAACGAACCAAGTCTCGCTTTGAACCGATTCCACACCGCCCTAGCAACCCACAATTCGGAAATCCCAAAACTGCCGTAATCTGCTTTGCAACCAAGGAAGAAGGCTTCGGTCCTAGACATCTCCATCCTCAAGCTACAAACCCAACCTAACCCTAGGGACCCTAACACGACCCCTTACCCATGAACCAACAGCCATGTTCAATCCATCACAAGAAAACGTGAAGAATGCCCATGCACAATGGAAGCAACGTGAGTTTCTCCCTTTCCCAATCAAGACAAAGCTTGCTGCGTGGGTTTCCCTAGTACAGCCCACGCCATGCAGCTTGCACCACCACTTCTAGGTTTGAACCCACTTGTTAATTCAACCCTAGGTACCTTGACTCAGACCTCTAATAGTGGAGCAGCAGACGCGAATGACCATGGGTGGAAATTATGCCAAAGAACCGAGTCATATGCACACAAACGAAAGTAAAACATGCAGAACATGGATCAATGAAATCGTAGGCATGCATCAGATCACTCAAGCTTAAAAACATTGTAATATGATTCAAATGGTGTTCAAGAATGGAATCAAACGTGCCTTGATGAATATTTTCAAGAAACAATGTCTAAATCGCGCGTACGGCTTTCCGGGACGAACGTATCTCCAAAACAATAGGAAAAAATCTTACAAGTCGGCTATGGGGGCTGAGTTCTCTGCTGAGGAACGTGGAGATGGGGAAGAAGGGATGAGGAAGGCGGCTAGGTGAGTTTACGGTAGGTTAAGGGGTAGGATTAGGTTAAATCTTTAATAAAACAAGCTTAAGATATTAACTAATTATTGAATTAATAAAATAAACTTAAAACTGTTAAACACAATAATAAAATCTGATATTTAACTTAAATCCCGAAATATAAAAATAGGAGATTTTTAAAATTTAATAAAAGTCATTAATATAACTTATTTTGGGTAAAAACGGGTATATATATATATATATATATATATATATATATATCTATATATATATATCTGTAAATACCGTAATTTTCTCGAAATCATATATTAAAATAATATTTTAAGGCTTATTAAAATCTCATAAAATATTTTGGGTGAAAATCTAACATCTCGTCCATCCACGGTCCCGTCTACGCGATCGTAAAATAACTTTTCTCAAATAATTTCATAAATTGCAACATAGCAGGTTAAATGTCGTATAAAGCATGCAAATAAATCACATAATTTACATAATAGCACATAAAATTCATTTAACCCTTTTACTTTATTTTAAAACCAATAAATCCCCTAGTTAAGCATGCGGGTTTACGTGGCGAATTTCTGGGTGTTACACCACGGGGTCGCTTTCTCTCTGCTTTCACCTGCTGACAGTTCAAACAATGAGAAACAAATTTCGTAACATCACGCTTCAACGGTTTCCACCAGAACTGACTTCTCAAATCATTATACATATTTCGGCCACCTAGATGAACACTGAATCGACTGCAATGTGCCTCTCGCAGAATACGATGTCTCAACTCAGAAATATCGGGCACAAAAATAGGATTATTCACAAACTATGCATCATCACTAACCTGAAACTCAGACTGGTATCCTAATATGACTTTTTCTATTGAACTCTAAATGCTCGGATCAGATTTCTGTGCTTTTTTTTTTATCATCACAATCAACTCTGGTTTGGCTTGAATAGCAAACACTCTGATAGATCTCCTACCTGTCTCAAACTCTAAACTAGAAGTACAACAATCATTGATCAACTGAGAAACATCGTTAGTAGAAAGAGATAGAGAACAAATCTTTCGGCTCTAAGCATCAGCTGTTGCATTCGATTCTCCCGGATAATACTTGATTTCACAGTCAAAGTCCTTCAGCAGATCTAACCATCATCTCTCCCTCATATTCAACTTGGACTGCGAAAACAGATACTTCAGGCTCTTATGATCAAAAAAGATTTCGAATGTCTCACTGAAAAGATAGCGACGCCAAATCTTCAATGCAAAAACGATCGCTGCCAGCTCAAGATTATGAATCGGATATCGAGTCTCGTGCGGTTTCAACTGTCTCGATGCATATGCTATCATGTGCTTCCTCTGCATAAGAACACATCCCAAAACTTGGTGAAAATCATCGCAATAAACTGAAAAACCACCAGTACCTGACGGAGTAGATAACACTGGAGCGCTAGTCAATCTCCTCTTAAAATCAACAAAATTGGCCTCCCAAGCCTTGGTCCAGACAAAAGGCGCATTCTTCTGAGTTAGCTGAGTAATTGGCTTTGCAATAGATGAGAATTCCTCGATGAATATGTGATAGTAACCTGCTAAACCCATAAAACTTCGAATCTCAGGCACAGATGTCGGTCTAGGACAATTCATAACCGCTTCGATCTTGCTGGGATCGACAAAAATCCCATCTCCGATATAATGTGGCCGAGAAATACAACTCGATCCAACCAGAATTCGCACTTAGACAATTTGGCATACAACTGATCGGTCCGCAAAATCTGCAAAACGGTCCTCAAGTGCTCTACATGATCAGTACAACTCTTCGAATAGATAAAAATATCATCAATGAAAATAATCACAAACTCATCCAAATATTTCTGAAAGATTTGGTTCATTAGACCCATAAAAACTGTCTGAGCGTTATTCAAACCGAACGGCATGGCTATAAACTCAAAATGGCCATACCTCATCTTGAAAGCAGTCTTAGGAACATCCTCCTCACGAACCCTCAGCTGATGATAACCCGACTTCAGATCAATCTTTGAATAAACACAAGAACCCTGCAATTGATAAAAAAGGTCATCTATTCGAGACAATGGATATTTGTTCTTTACTGTGGCTTGGTTCAACTGACGGTAGTCGATACAGAGTTGCATAGATCCTTCTTTATTTCTCAAAAAAAAAAAAAAACAGGAGCACCCCAAGGCGACACACTGGGTCTAATGTATCCCTTGACAATAAAATCCTCGAGTTGTTCTTTCAATTCCTTCAATTCGACCGGTGCCATTCGATATGGAGCTTTTGATATCGACCGAGTACCTGACATCAATTTAATGCTGAATTTGATCTCATGAATAGGCGGAAATCCAGGAATCTTATCTAGAAAGATATCATAAAACTCCCTAACCACTGGTATATCAACCAATTCGAGGCTAGATTTCAGAAAATCGACAACATATATCAAAAATCTGTTAGAACCTAATGGGGTGGGGTGAGGGGGGGTGGGGAGGAATTTAGGTTCTATTGGCAATTTTAGCAATTTAAAGCGATTATGCAAGTACGTAAGCGAAAAACTTAAAGCAATCAAAGTAAATGCGATAAATAAATCCGTAAAGTAAATAAAGCAATAAAAGAGATATGATATGTTTATGGAAGTTCGACGATAAATCGTATACGTCTCCATTCTTGGTTAAGGTCGATTAACCAAGGATCCACTAGCACTTCAACTTCTTGGCCTTAATGGCTCCAAGGATAGCCGTACAATAACACGATCACCGCGCTAATAACTTTACAACTCGATACACTTGGCCTTAAGGGCTCCAAGGATACCCTCAACAATAGCACAACAAACTCGGCTTCATACTCGAGTGTTTACAAAGATAACACAACAAACTCATAAACTATTTTTACAAACAACTCTCTGTTTTGGACGAATATATCGGATTAATCTTTGATAGATCATTTGAATGATAGAAGAACTCTTTCAAGAGATGCGGAGTGAATTGGATGATTGAAAATGGCCATGGAATGCATCTATTTATAGTTGCAAACTTGGGTGAGTTTTGGACCGTCCAAACTTGTGACGACCCGGTTCTTAATCTCTCAAATCATAAAATGAATCCAAGATCATGAATTAAAGATAAGCAATCAACAAGCATCCGAAGCTTCAAAGAATTTTTTTTTAAGAGGGGGGGTGCGCTCGGGCGGCACTTTTCAGCCGCTCGAGCGCCCACCCTCGGGTGTGAGCACCAAAAGGTGCGCTCGAGCTGCAGTTTTCTGCAGCTCGGGCTCATCCTGGACAGTCCCGAGCTCTGTTATTCAGCAGCCAAAGATGTGATCTTGCTAAGTCCATATCTCAACATCCCAACAAAAGAGTTAATAACAATAACAACAAGAACTTTGAATATTATTACAAGATCACGAAGCAACATTCTAGACTAAAGTTCAAGTCTAAGATCTATACAAGCATAATATGACAGCAGCTCATCATCTAAACCAGATCATCACTCTAATCTCTCAAGTCTCAATTCCTCAAGCCCGTCGTTTCCCTGATCCTGAACCACCTGTTGACATGCACACATACAAACACGACAACAACCGAATAACTCCAGTAAGAAACATATTTCCCAGTAAAAGCAGCTAACATGCAAATCATGTCATATATATCAAACTCAATATATAATAAAAGACAATGCATGTTTTAAAATAGGCTTCTCTTAGAGAATCTCTCCTTTCATCGGTTGGGATCCCGAGAAGAAGATATCGTAACTAAACCACCGACTCTCCCGATCGAGGTGGGGTTACTTATCTTGCTTCCCTAGACTTTGAAGCCATTATATATTAAATCAGACGCTAGGCTAACTCAACCACCTAGGCCATACATATATAATCCCTCAAATCATCTAATCGAACGTTTCCGTTCATTTCAAAATCAAGAATAAGTCTCACAAGATGAATGCAACATATATCATCATAATAGCATACATTAACATCATAGACTCATTCAACAATTCATAGAAGAGCACATAAAAGAAAACAAGCAAATAAGTATGTGATTTAGGGAACTCGATACAAACCATCTCGAGTTTTAATCCCATTCAAGTAGTAGTCCACTTTTACCTTTCAAGTGTGAGGTTTATGGTGTCTTCTAGCTATCCAAATCTGTACAAATAACCACACCATCTTGCATTAAAATTCTGCTCAAGTTACAGCCCAACTTCAAGGCAAAATACTACAAACCTTGTTCGAAATTCTATCGGTTTAGAATTCGAGATTCTCAAGTTGACATCCCCTGTGTATGAACTGAAATCACAGAATATATATCAAGGAAATATCAGCTAAAACTCAGCAACATCTCAGTCCCATATACAATAGCAAAACAGCTTCAAATCATAAATTCGACGGCGTAACGGTATGAGCTCGGCAACCCGAAACTCAACTACAACAATTCTAACAATCATTCACATCCTATATCAGCTGAATATCAATCAAAACCAGAATAACATACTATAGGTATTTCGAAATAATTGCTGGAAATTCATAAGAAACCGATACGACATCCGTTCCTCAACCCGACTTCAATATAACACAACATAGAAGTTCAACAACATCAATTCATAATCACATCTGATCTCTGCCATTTTCGAATTCTTAAACCATGATGAAAGATACAAAAACTTACATCAAATCGAAGGTCTTGTTTCAAGGAGTCCAGAAAACTTTTTGGAATCGAATTCGGATAACCGGAACAAAAGATATGGCAATTTGAAAATGAAGATTGCAAAGAAAAGGAGGGAGCTCGACTTGCTCTGTTCAATTCCTCTCAAATTTCTGAACTTTCTCTAACACTTACACGTAAACATGATGACAAGGAATTAAAAATTCTGATAACTTCATGAGTATTTGCAATTTAGCCCTCCAATTCTTGCTTCTTTGCAATTCAGTCCTCGGCCAATCATCTAATTCAATTCCAATCCTAAATAATTTAAGAATATTAGAATTTAAATCAAAACTCCAAATATTCCCAAATTAAATATTTTCGGATTAAAATTAAATAATTTCGGGCGTTACAAAACTGGTTTCGAATTCTTCGAACGTCGGTGATTCAAATTAAAAAATGTGCGACTGTTTGTACTGTTCGGACTGTCAGAACCTGTCTTCGGATCGTTCGATCGGCAGCATTAAATTCATTCCGGAAAATTTCTTCCGACAAAATCTTTCAATCGTCGTAAAGTAGTTCGGACCATCCGATCCTGGCTTTGTGCCCTCCGAACCGTGCCTCCGAGGAATATAAAATTCTGAAAAAGTTTGGACCGTCTGAACTCACTTCGGATCATTTGAACCTGTACTTTTTGGTCTTTGAACTTTGCATCCGAGTATTTTTAATTCCTGGAAATTGTTTGGATGGTCCAAACCCTCCTTCGGATCGTCCGAACCTGGGCAAATCCGAACACTTCAACTATTTTCTTCAATTTTTGTTATCGGTTCTTGCTTCCAATATTGTCCTAACACAAGAAATTTATTATCTGCAAATTTCTCACTTTCAATTGTTAGCAACAATTAACCGAGTTTTGTAATCATCAAAACATAATATTTTGAGACTTCTTAATGCATTAAAAATATCAATCTTATAACACGAGATTTGTATGCGTTTAAGGGTATAAAAATCCCTATGCACCTTTCTGTAACAAACGGGTCATTGAAAAAATAGATATCAAAGTAATCTTGGATTGAGAACCCTTATCAAAAAATTTCCATTCATCTGCAATTTTCGGTATGAATCGAACTGCATTCTGGAAACAATCAACTGTAGTCCTGTACTTGGTTAAAGCATCTATACCAACAATGCAGTCAAAATCTGATAACCCAAGTACAATACAGTCTAATTCAATCATATTCCCTTCAAAATGAAGTTCACAGTTTCAAACCAACTTCACAGAAACAATTCCCCCACCCAAAGGTGAAGTAACAGCAACTACAGCAGGCAAAGGCTCAGAAGGCAAGATATGCATCAAAACAAATTTCTCAGATATAAAAGAATTAGACGCACCCGTATTTATCAAAACATGAGCAGGATATCCATAAATCGAACAGTTACCTGCTATAACATCATCGGGTGCTGCGTGAGCTTGATCCTCGATAAGAGCAAAGACTCTCGTCTGCTATATACGAGGCTGATTCACATTGTGATTACCTCCCTGTTGGTTTTGCTGTTGTGGCTGAAAAAAGTGGACTGCAAAAGCCTGCCTCTTAGGATGAGCTGACGGTCTAGAAGAACATCCACTCTGAGCTCGATCAGAACCATGCTGAGGCCAAACTATGAAAAAGTGTCCAGGCTGCTGACAGATGTTGCATCTCCCAAAAATTCCACGGCATTGATCACTGGTGTGGTGACCTCCACATTTGCTGCAAGACAAACCTGAAGATCTAGAACTCTGTCCAGAACCAAACTGTTTCGAGCCACTAGAACTCGAAGAACTGCTCCCTGACTTCTTGAATTGTTTCCATTTAGGTCGATAGTGATCCCTACGGTTATTGCTACTGCTTCCTCCCTCATTTCTCGGTGGTTGATTCTGATACTGAGATGGCTGATTCTGATACTGTCTCGACTGCTGAGGCACAAATTGAGCTCTTCGCTGTCTTAACAAATCTGCATCGGTTCCTTTGGCCTGATTCATAGCATCGGCAAAGTTATCGGGCCTACCAGTATTCACCAAAACAAAGATATCGGGGTTCAAGCTATTTATGAACTGATCGGTTTTTTCTTCCTCGTTATCGTCAATGTGCGCTGCAAATCTCAGTAGGCTATCAAATTTGGATACATACTCCTCGATATTCAGATTCCCTTGCCTCAAGTTATCAAATTTGGCACCTTTATCCTTTCAATAAGAAACTGGGAAGAACCGCTTATAAAACCCAGTCTTAACCAGATTCCAGGTGACAACTGTGCCTCAATTCTCTATGCCTTTCTTCGTCGCAATACACCAGCTTTTAGCAATACCCTGAAGGTATGAGGCTAGTTCAAGGGCACATGCTGGTAAAAATAGAGGTCTTAGATGGTGTCTCGATGGTTGTAATGTGGAGTAGTCAATCGTCAAAGGGTTTTAAAGGTTTTAAGTTATGAAAGGCTAGTGAAGATTTTCGTGTTCCATACGGTTTGTCTCTAGAATGTGGTTCTGATTTCGGTGCTATAGAGACCTGGACAGGGGGTTCCCTGACCCTACTTATTGTGTGTGATGTTGAGGTTTTGTCGGTTCAAATTAGGCTAAATTCGGGTAAGTTTGGGGTAGGAAAAGGGTGGATTAAGTTGAAGTGGCTAGAATAGTTTTCCGAAAATTTTAAGGGTTGTCCGGGAACCTAAAGTGAACGGGCTGCTCGGGATTGCATTAGAGGTTAAGGACTGATCTTAGGGATGATTTAGGATGTGTACGATATTTTGGTTTGAACGAGAGTTCATTCGGATAAGAATGAGCTAGTTTATGGGCCGTACGGGCCGAATTCCCATATTGACTCGTTAAGGGGTTAAGTCTAAGAGATTCTAAGGATGTCTATATTTTTAGAGGTGGACACCTACATGTCATTCATCCATGCTTCAAAGTTCATATTATCATTTGGGCTCATGTCTTTAAGTTTGATGTCCCTATCCTTCGCGTGAGTAAACTTCAATTTATTCATGTTCTAGTCCCGAAGTATAAATCGTGTAAAGATGAAAAGTTAAATGTGAAAAGGTTAAATTAAATGTAAAATTTTTGAATGAGTAAAATTGGTTGTGACTTAGACGTGCAATGATAGGTTGAGGGATGTCTTGGCTCACTTGCCAAAATTATACGTGTACGTAGTACGAGGTCTGGAGACATATCGGTTTTCTTACCAATCAGACATATAGTACGAGGTCTGGAGAAATCTCGGCTTTCCTACCAATTCATAGGGGCAATGTGGAGCCGGGAAAAACTCGGTTTTCTTGCCAGCAAAGTATTGTAGCCATTGATCGATCAAAATCCATAGTCACAATCGAGAATCTAAATTCACATTATAGTTAAAAGGAAATATTTACGATTGTCATGTTTTCATTGCATATTGTAAAGGTTCTACTTCGAGCATGAGTTGTGTTTCGTTCGTGTGAGTTCATTGTATACTTATTATTATTATTAGTATGAAACATATATTTTAAACCCTCGTTATTCATAGTGCAAATCTTGTTGAGTCTTTAGGCTCAATACTATACTTGGTGCATGTGAGTTCGTTGAGGAAACCGAGGGACAGATCCGCAGAGTTTATAGTGTCCGGCGGCACCTCGACCGTTGCCACAATAATAAAACCCAACATGATTTTTTTCGAGCTTTTCTCTCTGCCACATCATTGTCACGTTAAAAACAAAAAACATCATCCAACTCTTCACTATAACATAAAAACTCAAACAACTTTTTTATGTAACCCACATTCAATTCAAATATATCAACTATCAATTTATAAATCTTATATATATATAAATGATATATTTTTATTATGTATTACTTAATTTTAAAAATAAAAACACAAAAAAAAAAATTCAAAGTAATGGTTATAATTAAAATTAAAATGAAAAAAGACAAAAAACAAAAAAGGAGTGGTCAAAAAGAATACAAATACATTGTGTTTATATCTATGTAATGGTAATACCTATATACGTGTGTGTATATATATGTATACATATATTATAGAGTAAAAATAAAAATTATTTTGGTACATGAACTATTGATAAAATGTCAAATTGGTACATGAACTATTGAAAATGATTAAATTGGTATATAATCAAACTCAAAATTCAATTTTTCCCTTTATTTTAATTTTTTAAAAATTTAATATTTTTATTAAATTGATTAATTGAACTATATACATATTTTTGTGTTTTAAATTATTATATTAATCACAATTGTAAATATAAATTTATATTTACTAATTACTATACAATAAAAAGAATATTATATATCATTATACGAAAAAATATTCAACGTAAAATTTATAAATTATAAATGAAAGACACACACACATATATAATTTTTAATTTGATTAATATAAAGAATAATATTATAACATACATAAACAAAAAAAAAATATCTTTTATTATATATTTTTAATATATATTATTTTTAAATATATAATTTATCAATTGTTATATATATGTGTGTATGTGCATGTTTGTATTAATTAATGTTCACAATGTTTCGTACAATGAATACGATCTTTTTTCTAGAATATAAAATTTAAATAAATATAAATTTATGTTTATAATTTTATTAATAAAATAATTTTTAAAAATAAATTATGTATTTATTTTAATTTAACAAAAATATTAGACAGTATCACTACTTAAGCCCAAACACTTAATTTCTACAGCCCTATGTTTCCTTGAAACACTTCAAATTGCAAATATTCATGTAGGGACCATATGAATGTTATTGCATTGGAACAGCAATTGATAATCATGTTTGCAGTGGATGTTGTTTGTTATTATTTTGTCTGGATAAACATTTATTAACATATCCTTAGGTTTTACAGGTCATGTGCAAATTGGCAAATCACTACAAGAAAAAAGGCGAACAACAACGCTTTTTTCGCGTTGTTGTTGTCCCAGAAAAAGCGTTGTCGTAGGCAGTGTTGTAAAAGACCGCGGTCATAAACAACGCGGAAAAAGCGTTGTGGTTTCCGGAGAAGACAACGCTTAAAAAGCGTTGTGGTATGTGGAAACGACAACGCTTAAAAAGCGTTGTCGTATCCACAAAAAACGTTGTGGTATTTGGAAATTACAACGCTTTTTTACACTGAGGAAGCGTTGTCGTATCGTGAATCTACAACGCTTTTTATGCGTTGTCATTTCTAAAAACAACAACGCTTTTGCAGCGTTGTCTTTTATACAATCTACAACGCTTTTTATGCGTTGTCATTTCTACAAACAACAACGCTTTTGCAGCGTTGTCTTTTATACAATCTACAACGCTTTTAAGCGTTGTAATTTCCAAATACCACAACGCTTAAAAGCGTTGTAGATTGTATAAAAGACAACGCTGCAAAAGCGTTGTTGTTTGTAGAAATGACAACGCATAAAAAGCGTTGTAGATTGAAGCTACGACAACGCTTCCTTAGTGTATAAAAGCGTTGTGCTTGGCAGAGGTCGCTTAAAAAATCATTGTGCTTTGTTGTTAATTTGTGCCAAAATAACCAATAAAAAACGTTGTCGTTAAGAACGTTGTTTTAGATTTTTTTTTTTGGAAAATTTAAATGTCTATATAAATAAACACCATTAAAATATATGAAATTGCAAATCTGTGTGGCAAAATATTCTCATAAAAAAGTATATAGTCATTGTGCTGCAATATTGAAAGTGTAAGGTATCAAAAAACATTTAGCGCTAGCTATCCCCACAAAGATGGTGCTGCAATATCAAAAGAAAATTGTTCCTAACAATGCAATTTTTCTGAATGCCCACCACAGTTAGCGACGATCTCCGCCACTAGTAAGAACCAGACGATCTCCGCCACCAGTAAGAACCAGACTTCTAAAATACAACATTAGAGATAACACAGGTTAAATATAACACAGCAGAGGAAAATGAAATTTGAAATAACTGGAGAGAATCTAACCATAAATTTATAAATGATAACACAGTGGAAGCATATCAAACATCATGATCATTTAAAGACACATGAAACATAAAATAGACTAACAGATGTAAACCTCATAATGATAGAAAATTTCAATTCCCAGACTTAAATCCGCACTCCAACATAATCTTGCAACCAAACCCATTATCATTTAAAGACACTATCAAACTCCAACACGATAGCCTAAGGAGCAATCCAACATATAAATCTCGCACAAAATAATGTAAAGAATGAAACAATAAACTTAAAAGAAAACCATCATGCAAAATGTAACATTAACATAATCTTCATCCACCAATCATGTTGATAAATATTAAAAATCTCATTTCCAACAAAAATCAAATTCAGCCTTGTGGCAAACTAAATCACAAAATAGAAATATTTGGAAAGACATGTCTATATGTTGCCTTGTGGCAAACTTAAATAGGCACAAAGGAAACAAATCCAAAGAATAAATCAATAACATATTCATCCAAGTGGAAGCACTGAAAAAAAATATGGACATGCATGTGCCCAAATCACCAAATGCATGCATGTATTTAAATATCAAATCAGACTTAGGGTTAAACAAAAGTTGGAATCAGACTTAATAAAAAAATATTTAAGGGCATCAATTTTGCATGCATAAACTAGGTCGATTGCAGCTTTCAGTCGACATGGAAACTGCACTTAGACAAAGAAATCCCGGTCCTAAAAGCTGAATCAAGATCCTGGCTAATTTCACAAATAAGGCAAGACCTTATTTTCACTTTTCCAGAACTGACATCACAACTCAGTTATTTTCTTCAAAGTTGGAATAATTCACCTTTGTAACCAGCATCATACAGATATTTCAAGAGTACATGACATCCAGAAACCATAACTGCTGTGAACGATTAAAGAACCTTCAAAACAACTATTGTTTCTTATGACTTAGTAACTGCATCGGTTGTATTGAATGTTTAAACTATCAAAGAATTTTTTAACATAAAATCTAAGCAAGTTTGATAACCAAATAGATTCACCTTCTTCTTTCGCGACCTCTTGAAGGAAGATTTCTTACCTTCACCATTAGACTGCAATATAAAACATAATCAATGAGTGATTCAATGTGCATCCAGTTTGTAAAGCTATTTTTAACCATGGTGAAGTGTAATAGAAAAAATAGTTTAATGTTCCTACATATGCAACATGGATGGAAATGTGACAAATACCATTATAGTCTGTTTCTTTAATTTTGACAATTTTCATTACGTAAAAGTTTAAATGAAAAAGTGTAGAAATGGTTGTTCGTTCATCTCCGAGCTTTTATTTGTCTTTATGGCAACAAAAAAAAAAAGAAAAGAAAAGAAAAGTTTGATAGAACTCGAGGATATGTTATCCATGAATAAACAGCATACACAACTCATGTTCCTGATATGGACCAAGAATATTTAGAAAAAGATATCTTGAGCAGATATAGGTATGTTTTGAAAGATGAATTGCTCACGTGCACTCATGAGTACTCCATGCACTCGAGGCTTTAATTAATTCAATGCATCCATGCATTATGATAGTTGTTGCATTATTCAAGACACAAAATACATGTGCATACCTATTCATAAACGTGTTCTTGTATACATTCTGTTAACTCTGAAAGAACCTCTTTAATTTCTTCTAACGAGTACTCACCTTTTGAGAACTGTCACATATATTATGTTAATAAAAATTCATATAACAATAACTTTGCAAATTTAAAACAATTTAGTTGTAATTATTTGAGTTAAGAAAGACTACTATTGATCATAGTGAAACGTTCTCGATATTCTCAACTTCTTGAATAATTTGTCTCATATATCTCATTACATAAAGACCACATTGTTTTGCATCTGGCTGCCGAGGACCCTATGGTAGTAGAGAAAAATTTTTGGTGACAAATTTAGATATTTAAACATAATATATTAAACATAAATTATGCATACCTGTACTACTACCCACATAGCATTCTTTCTACCCTTCCTTCCTTTGTTTGAGTTAAACAATCGCAAGGACCTTCAATATACTTGATATATGAGTTTTTGTATGAGTGAAATAAATATTTGATATAAATAAATAAATATGAACTCACATTTCCACTACATATTTCCAATCATCATGACGAATGCGGTGACTTAAGAAATCCAACACATAAATAACATCCTTGTATGGTTGAATAACAGTGAGAATCCAATGATAGCTACGCAAAAAATAAAAAACATAATTAGTGCTTCTAATTCAATAAATAATCAAAATAAAGCAACCAAATTGATATTTAAATTTTTACTTACCCGATATTACATGGCGCCAGAAATAGTTGATCAACCGATGCACCACTCAGTCTATCTGCTAAAGCACTCGCCCTTTGGTTCAACCTTTTAAGCTTAATCTTTTTGTCGTGTGTAGTTTCTCCCATATCCGAGATTCTGTGTGGATTCACAAATCTAAATTTTCCTTCCTTGTTATCTCCCAATATTTTTGTGTAAAGATACCTTTCATTGTAAATATAATAAAATAAAAATAAATGTAAGCAAAAATATGAAGTTGATGTATTACTTAGCTTAAAACCAAAAAACTTACCATATATAGGCAATTACACAATTGCCTGATATTGGCCCAACATGATACAAACCATCAATATCCTCACAGTGCAAAAAAATTACACAATCATCATCGAACACCTCACGATCTAAACGCAGTGATATAAATCTTCCTTCACCCAAAGCATGCTTGCTATAACAATACATCATATGTAGTGACATTGGGACAGAAGGTGACACAGCATGTTTCTCTTTGGGTGGTGCCAAATCCTTCTTTCGAGGATTCTATTAATTGTAAATACATACAAGTTAAATTGGTTGAATAATGAATAAAGTTACAATATCACATATACCTTATCTTGCTCCACTATCAAGTGTTGTGGCCAAGCCACATGGGTTCCATGAGCATCACCCACTACTTCACATTCATTTGCAATAGAAAATGGCAAAGGCGCTGATTTATCAACTACTACATCAATAGAGACTCGGTAACAATTCTTTGGTAATGAAACCCCATGAAGCAACTTTTGAGGATCAACACAAATAATTGTACCATAAGCAACAATATTTGTGCTAGATTCCAAAGTTAATGCAGCTGATTTACCCTTAGAAAGACAAATAGACATGTCAATAAGTTTTATTACCTCTATTTAATATGACTCAAACTAATGTCATACCTGTAAAGCATCGGCTTTGCTCAAAATCAGCACGTCTTCATAATCATTGTCTTCCATCTTGGCTTGGTTAACTTGATTTTTTACTGAGCAACTGACTTTATCATCCATTAAAACGTCGCGTGCACCCATGTTATGCATCATTTCCTCAAGTCTTTGTAAATGTGCACCTTGTTCTGAAATTATTCTATTTGCTTCCATCAACTTCCTTTCATGCTCCTTGAGTACATCTATGGGAACTCCAATGCTCTTCAATGTTCTGCCAGCATTGAAATATAAGGTTGGAGTGACATGACCTCCAATCCCCCTCACACGCCCATCATATTCTTTGGTCTCAAGTGCTTTTGTAAGGATATCCTCTTTTGTTCCTTCAATTCTCAGCACACCATCTCTTTTTTGTTGGATATAATCATCCTGTCATGCAAATTAAAAGAATAATTACTAAGAAAATTGTCATTTCAAAAAGCATGCTGATTTTCTAAAATGTGAATTCACTTACAATCTTTTGTACTCTTTGCGTCAAATCCTCCCCTTCAAAGTCTCCTGCTTTGTTGGCTCGTCCTTTCTTCCACATAATAGCCCTGTTAATGTCATCATCGTCACATAATTCAGCCTCCTACAAGCAAGAAAAATACAATAACACATGTGAATAAATTGTATGTGAATAATTTGGATGGTTTGTAAAGAAATACTTACTATTTCAGACGCAAATCGTGCATATCCCTTGCGTGAAAGTCGATGAGGATATACGTTTTGTTTTCTTCTATCTTTTTGTTGCTCACTTAGTTTCTAGTCATTTCAAATATGCGACAAATCAAATTTGAATAATAGTTAAAGAATGACTTTTGGTTGATTATGTACAAATTATAAATAATATAGAATCTTACAATGAAGTTTCCAGACATACGACTGATGACAAATGCACTCCAATCATCTTTTGGTATACCATGACTAGCAGGTGGCTCATACAACTCCTCAGGTTTATCAAGTTTGCCTAAAATAAACGTCTGAGTAAGATGGGCTTTGTATTGATGCCACTTATTGTTTGCTGATCTCAAACAGCCCTTCTTCCACTTTGCGTCAACATTATATAACAACTACAAATAACAAAAGCGAGAATACATTAGAAAGATTTAATAACATAATATTAAATATATCCTAGATTTTAATACATGATTAGTTACTTACATTAACCAAATCCCATATCAATTATTTAACATCTATTGGAACTTGCTTCCATGTCTTGTAAGAAATCTTGACCTTTTCCCATGCAACCACGTCAATGTAACTCCGCATTCCAATAGCAGCTTCTCCAACTGGTTGTCCAAGTTTATTGAATGCAGCATCCTTTTTAATTCCTTTAGCTCTTTGTATTGCAAGACTATCCATTTTTGTGCGACCTCTAGGAGTTCTAGTGGTGTCGGTGTCAGCAGAATCCAACCCAGTGTTACCAC